>NC_142660.1:11859000-12168000 GCF_026168435.1 Sesamum indicum | reverse complement strand
GATTTAAGTCATTGATAATACCATTCACCAGAAAAACAAAACAAAACAAAAAGAATCATTAATTGTTCAAGAATAGGGTACTACATTAGTGTTTACGCCATGCTTGAATTCAATTTCAAGAATGTGCATGGTGATCGATGCAGAACGAAAAAAAATCACAATATATTCTTGCGAATATGAAGCGTTTTTTTGTCTGTGGGAAAAGGAAAAAGTTCGATTACTTGAAGAATTTTTCCATGTGGCTGTATGTAGACACAATTATCATGGATGTAACCCCATCCTAAATTTAGTTATGTCCTATGCTAAGGCTTTATAGGTACTTCATTCCTAGTAAGAATTCTGGGAAAATCATACCTGAAGCAGCATGGTATTAAAAGAGGCAAATGAAAGAAGAACCTCATGGGCCTCTGAACCTTCAAATCTCTGTCTTTTGGCCATTGCCTAAAAAGAGCCGTCAGAAGTTAGCCATCTCGTCGGTAGAACAAACGCTGTACGAAAGAGCATATTCTGCAAAAAGAAAAATCCACTGTAAAGTATGTTATTTCAAATTGATGGCAGGTTCCCATCAAGAGAAGTGATTGAACTTAGACAACAAACTGCACATTGCATACTATCTCACGAGAATCAGCATATGTTCGACATTCATCTGCAAATAGTCATTCCCTCCGCAACTGTACAAGATTTCAAGAGAACATCTGCCCACTTCACTAAAGTTCCATGCTTAACAAATATCATGACAGTCGAAGTCGAGAATAAGTTTGTTCATCTTGATTCTCTTTGTAACTCCGAATTATCGTCCTCAACAAATTAGTGATACAGAAGAATTCGATTCTAAACCACAAGTTTCATGAGCAATCCCACTGATAGACCAGTCTTGGATGCTTGACATATTATCATAATTCAAACCAGCCACTCAATAAGGCATACAGCTGAAACTTTTTCTATATATCTCTGTTAACAAGCATCACAGGAAATAAGAATATGACCAGGAAATTTTGAATTCCGAGTTGGAAGAACATTATAGCACATTAATGTATAGAATAAAGCATCCGAATGGGTAATGTGGTTGAGGATATCGAATTTTATAAGATAGTTTAGTTAGAGGAAGAAAGAATGGACGACAACGATAAAAATGCTTAGATCACCATCATGGAAATGGTATTTTCATCAGGAGCTGCTTTTTGTAATGCTGTTTCTTAATTGAAAGTTCCATGCATCATATATTTGACTGGCAACCACTTCTACAAAATACATATTTTCTTACATGTTTTCTCTTCCTAGCAGATGCTATGACACTGACAACATTAACTATACAACCCACCTGCACAAAGATCAAAATAGAACTCACGTACCAGAACCACTCCTGTTAATTTCCCAAAATAATTCTTAACAGAGATGTGTGGTTGCATCTTTTTTCCGATATTTAAAAGTGTAATCAACATGCACTCATGTTTTATGATAACAATTCTTTTGCTGATCATGAGCCCATTTTTTTTTTCCTACAAGATGCCTTTTGTCTTTTTCCTTCTGTTTTAGTTTTGGCTCACAAATGCAAAATATTGCTGCACCAAGAGCTGAAATTAGAAAAGAAAAGAGAGTTAATTCAATCGATTTTTGAGGACAAACCATTATGTTAAGATAATATTACAAATTCTAGAACTTGAAAGTTCTTCGACAAAAATAGTTAACAAAGTTAATAAGATAGAACAGTGGCCAGATCAGACAGGAGTAGCAGATCCAAATGTGTCCAGAAGTGTTAGATACAAATACTCCTAATTGGGTCTCTCACTCAATACAAGCTTTTCAGAGTCAGGCAATCGTTCCTGTATGGGACTTCCCATGGTTCACTGATAAAACAAATAGTTGGGGGTCAAAAGTAGATTTCTCTTGGTGTTACAAGATCATGTTGAAATTCGAATGAACTGGATAATTTAGGCGGTCCACCAAAATACATGATTAAACACCCCCCAAAATTTTCTTCTTACTGTTATCAATCTCAACCTATTTGTCTTTCTCTCAGAGTTACAAGCTGCACCAAAATAATCACATAGGTCTAGACAAGGTTACCAAGATATTCAACAGCGACTTTGTAATAAACCATAGAAGATAAAATAAACATAATTCTTGGTTTTAGCTCTTGATTCTCAAATGATTGATAGTTAATATTGTCCATGTAAATAAATGGAAGTAAATACGCAACTTCATAAGCATATAGTTTTTGTATTCACCAAATCTGAGCCCGAGTAGAAAATTAAATATAAAAATACCAAGTCGCTTCCAATGGTCAGTGGAAGTGTTGTGACATCTTCCACTTGCAAGAGAACCAAATGGCAAATTATCACTATTATGTTGTTCTGTTTCAGCTTCTCTCTCTCTCTTTATTTTTTCAAATTCTTATGTTGATTATTTGGCACCACAAGTTCATAAGATGTGAACTGCACTGCTTTTCTTATTCTTACAATTTTCTGCATGGTTGCTCCCTGTCCCAACTTTATTTTTACTATATATACCCCCGGAAGGATAGTAAAGAAGAGCAACAATAATTTGCAGTAGTTCTTGCCACATCAATTTTCAATCAAAGACATGGAAGAGAAACTTCGCTTGGCAGTAGGCATTATGGGTACACATTTTGCCCCAGGAACTCAATCCTTCTCATTAGATACGTGATCTTTTTAACCAGGCTTTCGATGTTTTTGCAGGGAATGCAACGTCTCTGCTACTTTATGCTGCACCAATGTAACTGCAAACTCTTCCTTGTATTTTATATTTGATAATTAACAAACCAGAATACAGTTTTGAAGTTAATAGACAACAGACCATATGTCATGCATAAAAGGAATGATATACACCAATGTCCTGATGTTCTGATCTTGTGTTTATGTTCAACATTTCCAGATTAACTTTCTCACGGGTGATAAAAAAGAGAAGCACTGAAGAGTTTTCATGCGTGCCATATATCTTAGCCCTGTTGAACTGTTTCCTTTACACTTGGTACGGCTTGCCAGTTGTAAGCTACAAGTGGGAAAACTTTCCGGTGGTCACCATTAATGGATTAGGGATTCTTCTGGAGATCTCCTTCATACTGATATATTTCTACTTTGCTCCAGCTAATGGAAAGGCAAGTTCTAAATGTAGCTTCTCCCCAATTTAATTTTTTTTTTTTTATACAGCACCAGGAGACTGTGTGCTTAATTTCATGCGTGCATGGTAGACTAGAAAGACAAAGCATTACTAATATTTAGCTTGGATGAATTACAGAAGAAGGTGGCCATGTTAACTATACCTGTTCTCCTGGTGTCCTGCCTTGTTGCAATATTATCAGCATTTGTATTTCATGATCATCATCATCGCAAGGCATTTGTTGGAAGCGTCGGACTGGTAGCATCTGTAGCAATGTATGGTTCTCCACTGGTGGTTGTGGTGAGTTGTTTTCTTCTCGAACAATATAATCTATTCACAGAGGAAAGAAACAAGTCAACAGTGATTTGGGAAGATAAAACAACAACATTGCGAAATAGAAGTAAACCATGAAATTCTTTCTGGGGCATGCATGAAGTTAGACCCCAGATTCTCCTCAGAAAAAGATTCATATTCTTCGTAGAAGGGGCCAGGAGTTCAATTAATTGAATGTTTTCAGTCTTAATTCCTGATGAAGCTGTTGTAATTATGCCAGAAACAAGTGATACAGACCAAGAGCGTGGAATTTATGCCATTCTACTTGTCATTTTTCTCGTTTCTTGCTAGTTCACTTTGGATGGCTTATGGACTTCTCAGCCATGATCTTTTTCTAGCGGTTAGTATGATTTATACGCTCTATTTTCGCCGAATATTTGTATAAGAAATGATGCTGTGTGTTATGACTATACATCTTTAATGTGTTTTCAGTCCCCAAACCTGGTCGGCAGCCCTCTAGGAATCCTTCAGCTTGTGCTGTACTGTATGTACAGAAAAAAGAGAACTACTGAACAACCTCAGAAATGGGATCTGGAAATCAATTGTGAGAAACCAATACAACACCTGAAGCTGAACGAAGAAAATGAAGAGAAACCAGTGCAGTATCTAAAGGTGAATGAAGAAAATGATGACGAGAAAACAAAACAGCAGTTGCAGCTGGTGGTCACTGATACAACAAATGGAAAAAGTTGAAGAACTTCATGTGAGATTCAAGTTGTCTATCTTATTTGCTTATCATATAATCTGCACACAAATCCTTTCTGCTTATCGTATATTAATGAATATTCCCATGCATGTTCGTATACTTTTGAAGTTTCTAACTCTTGATTCGCTTTCTTGACAGGGAGAAGGTTGAATGCACGAACAATATATGCTATAGAGAAAGAGATAGATGCAGAAACTTACCTCATTTTGCCTCAACATACAACAAACAGTTGGGGGGTGGAAGAGAAACTACAGTATCTACATGAAATTATACCAAGATTGTACCTCGTAGTTTGTTAAATCACAACAAGAGCTGTTCATCTTTTTGCAATAAAATCATCTTCAACTTCAAAAGCATCAATAGTGCAAGCAATTCCTACCATCCTACTAAAGTGGTGATATCTGATTCAAGAATCCAATTTCCAATTCGACTGATCACAACATTTAACTAACAATCAGTCGAAGCATATACTAATCCAATCAAGGATCATGATGGCAATGACGAAACATCCAAGAAAGTCCGAATTTGAAGCCCCGTTGTCACGAGACTGTTTAATAGTTATCATTACAGACTTGCAATTTAGCGACTTAACGAGAGGCCATTTGATGAGCAAAGCAGGAATTAGAACTTTTACTCTGCAGCAAGAAAAGTTCAGGCAGTAAAAGTAGGGTGATCACAAAAACTGAAACTGGAATCTTTCGTATCCGGATCTTAAAACCCACCCATTAGAATCTGGATCTTCATATGATTTTAAATAAATATTTGATAAAAATATCAGTTTGAAATTAAAAAATTCAAAGAGCAAAGGGGAAAACAGAGTTGTAGGAAGGCAACACGTGTCGTGTCCAGGCATAGTACTAAGCCCAATTATTCATGCAAGAAGCCACGTAAACGCAACCACACACTCCTTCCACTCCCCTCCAATTCTTCACTCCCCGCATCCTCTTGACGAATTCTTTGCACTCTCTCTCATCGCTCGACACTCGCAATTCTCAACTCAATCTGATTTCGAAGAAAAATGGTAAAGCTAGCCTCAGCCCGCGAAAGCAGAATGTACGGGCCAAGATTGTCCCGGAACAGATCAGAGTACATGAATGCGGGCCTATACGTGTTCGCAACGATCCTGCTTCTGGGAGGTTTCACCGCCCAGCTTTCGCACGAGCCCAAATCCGGGCTCGTGCTGCTGCTAATAGGATTTTTGATAATTATATTGGTTAACTTGCATGATCTCATCGCTCATCTTGCGGGGATCGATTACCGGTTGCCGTTGATGGAGTTCGATCTGCAGTTGGGACTCGTCGAGTTCGCCGTGCCTCTGGTTTATACTATAGGGACGCTTCTCTTTTTCCTGGCAACTCTTTTTCTTTTCCTCCAGGTAACTAATACATATACATGTCAATGTTATTACCTTGATTACATATATATATATATATATATATGATATATATATGGATTTCAGAAAGACTTTTTAGATTGTAAGCATTTGTTCCCTGCCTGTTTGAATATGCTGGCTCAGAAATCCTAGTTCCAACTGGGTTCGACAGAAAGTTCCTTATTTTTGTGAAAATCCAGCATTAAACCGCATTTCTTCTGCATTATTTTCCGAAGATGTTCACTTGCCAATTATGCAAACATTGTATTTTCATTCTTTGATCAATGTATTGTTATGTTTCTCGTTTATCCGAATTCTGTGTGGTTCGATCTGTGTGTGACAGGCAGAAAAAGGATACGTGAACTTCAAACTGGAACGGGTCGCTTTAAGCATGCTTGTTGCGGGTCCGGCTCTATGGCTTCTTGGATCAATCCATAACTCATGTCAGATCTATGAGAGGTCGGATGGACATGTTCAAATCTTGCAGGAGTCTGTTCTTATTCCGTTCTTGATGGCGAGTATGTTGTTTCTTGTTGGTGCAATTGTCAATGGTCGAGAGCAGGTTGGACATAGTCATCATCATGGCTTGAAGTTATTGGTAAGTCCAAATGTCCCATTGTGAAACTCTTGTGTTTGCCTATTATCAACATGATATAGCGTTACGCTTCTCGTAATTGAGATTTGTTTTCAATCAATGACTGATTTTGGGTGCCCTGTACTGGTCTCATGTCTAACATTTTGAGATTTTAGATAAGATTGTGCGTCGAATATAATATCAGAATTTAACGAAGTAATATGGGTTTGTTTTGTTATTCAAATGCACCTTTCACACTCACAGGACCAGCCAAGTTTGAACCCAAGACATCAGAAGGAGATCTTGAGCCCAATCCACGGTTGTCCCTTATGGCACAATGAAAATTATAGGTTTCTAAGTTTGAATCGATCAAAGGAGTTTTACTTATTAGGTTTCATAAAAAAAATGCTGCCTACATGAAGGTGGCAGATGCGTCGTTCCAACAGTTTAGCTGAGATGGTCATTCGATAGAAATTAAATAGACTTGCAAGTATATGCAGAAAATCTTACACTAACACAATTCCTTGCATTCTTTTCTTTTCAACTTCTCCAATCATAAATTTGCAGGGTGATACATGGATATGGCTAGGTATATTCGGAAGCCTAATACTCTTTATCGGAGCATTGGCAAATGTCGTAAAAGTTTTCAAGATGCTACAACTTAGCGGCCTAAGATTAGAGAAACTGAGGGGCGGAGCGCAAGAGCGGTTGGTCCGACTAAGAGAAGGGCAGATGCCACTCATCGGGGGAGAACAGAGGAGACCACCCAACCGTATAAGTGAAGGGCCGATGCCACCCATTGTGGAAGAACAGAGGAGGGAGAGGCCTGCGGTGGACATCGAGGAGGGTGCATCCAAGGAAGTTCCGACGCCCTATAAAGACGTCCTTGTTGGTCAGAGATGAATGTCTCCAACCACCTTTTCATAAATACTTTTATCTTTACTGTGGTGTATGCTCTTTTCTTCTTCTTCTTGATTTCTTTGGAGTGATCACACGATTTTTTCTCATGTATGGACGGGTAACTGCTGATGTTCTGTGTTGAAAGGGAAACTTATAGGCGATTTTTTAGTGTCTATTTTGCATTAATATTCTTGAAGTCCTCGCCAAAGCTCACCTTTCGTATTGAACATTACTAGGTGTGAGTTGTAATAAATGGAGGAAAAATTCTTGTTCAGGAAAATTCAATTACAAAGTGTGATAGATTTATTAAGTGATTGATAATTTTTTTTTTTAATTATGCATCAGTCACACGGTAAGTCTATTGTATTTATTATATAATTGTTTCAAGTTTGATCGAATTAAGTTTGAGCTTATTATATTTATTATATGATTGTTTCGAGGTTGATCTAATTAGGTTCGAGCTAAAATTATTAGTAGGACACTGGCTAAAGATTTCCTATCATGTTTGTGCCACACTGATTTTATACGCACCTGGCTATTCTGTATGATTTTATTTTACATTATAATTTAATTTAATTGTATTTCGGGTATAAAGATTTAAACTTAAGTGAAAATTACTTTAGATAATTTCATATTAAATATATTTTCTCAGATATTGTACTTTAATAAATTTGTTACTTATAATAATATTTATATTAAATAATCCTAAATAAAATTCAAATCTTTTAAGATCTTGCTTGTCAAGAGGCATTGGGTCAGATATCCAGTCTAATGTTCTATTTACAATTTTATTTCTTTTTGCCGGCCTGGTAATAATGTTTAGGGCATGTTATTAGGTTTTAATTTTATTGTGCAAAGATTTAAATCCAATCAATGCTGGTTGGATTTTTATTTTATGCCCGATTAAGAATAATCTCTTTTTGTATTTTCACATTTATCAGCCATTTTCGTTTCTCAAAATTGTTCATATTATCCCTATACATTTTTAAAATTTCATTCAAAATGCCCACTGCATTGAATACTCTGACAATTTATTTTCCAAATGCCCATTAACATTAAATGGCCGACTGACAAATTTGTGAATCCTCATAATATGGATGTAGTAAATACATTATCAGTATATTAAATTCCCATATAATAATGGTCAAAATTCAAATTAGTTTGGGTAATCCTAGGCGGCTAGGCCTCTTTCCACCAGAGGAGTGACCTTGAAATGGGCTTAAGTGAGACCCAGACTGAAATGGGCTTGTGGAAACCAAACTCAATATGACACAATAGTTTGGTTTGGTCTTAGGCCCATCATGAAGAACAGGCCTGACAATGTAAATGGGCTTACATTTGACCAAATTGAAATGGGCTTGGCCCAATCCTAGGCCTATTTTGCAGCACAGGCCGGGCCAGATTTGATTCCTTCACTACTTCTCCGTGCACCACATTTTAGTGCAGCATAGCCCCACGCTACAATACGCGTGGCCTGCGGGACCAGTCATCTATCTCTTTCTGCTAACTTCCGCAGGGGTGTATGTGTATACCGTGCGCCTCAAATCACCATTCCGGACAACGATAACGCTCGATTAGTCGATTTAAGAATATCTTCCTTCCTTCTCCTCCCATCAGCTATTTCTCCGTTGCCGGAAACCTAATTTTAGAAATTTTCTTTCGGGTACCGTATTATTGCCTTTATGCCCGAATCTGAATCTTCCAATTTGATAGGGTTTTCTGCATTTTGGAGTTAGGGGATTATGTGTATAGATTTAGGTGTATGTGATCTTTGGGTTTTGTGTTTCAATTGCTCGGTTTGAATTGCTATTTTTTTTTACCATTAAGTTTGCTTTATGTGGCCGGATATATGCTTTAATTCTGGCTGATTGTGGTTTGTTATGGTGCTATTGGTTGGAAGTGTGAGTCGAGTTTGCGATTGTTGAGTAGATAAGGATATGCTTTCAGGGTGTTTTTGGGCAATCTGGTTATTAGCAGATTGAACGAGGATTTTCTTGTTATTGCTCATTTACCTGAAGTTGGTTTGTGATGATATATAGTGAATTATGTTTGAGTAGTCAATTTTAGATTGTGTCAGTTTTTATCCAAGTACTGTTTATGCTGCCAACTGTAATTCAAACAATCTCGGTGAGGAAATTGAGTTTGTCTAAATAGAGAAGAACCTATAATAGGTCTTTTGAGAAAAAAAGTTTCTTTGTGTATTTTGCCTGTAATTCGAGATTATTGGTGGGAACTAAATGAGTGCTAGAAATGATTGATAAACACCTGATCTTCAGTTTATGCGCAAATACATCTTTCTAATGTTTGTGCATGTCTTTGTGACTACAATGTTGTGTATGAAGTTTTCTGATGTGAGATTGAATTATGATTTTATATATTGGTTAAGGTTTACTTTACCCTTTTGCTGTTTGAATTGTAGTGCGAAATGTCGTCTGTTTCCAGCCAGCCACAGTTCCGCTATACTCAGCCTCCGTCCAAGGTTCTCCATTTGAGGAACTTACCATGGGAATGTACTGAAGAGGAACTAATCGACCTGGGGAAGCCATTCGGTAAAGTTGTTAACACAAAGTGTAATGTTGGAGCAAATAGAAACCAAGCTTTTATTGAGTTTGTAAGTACCTGTCCACTTCCTTTTGCTTGATTATTCAGATTGTATTGAATCTTGGATGATTTCTATTGTTGAATCTTCTTTCATTGCACCATTATATGTCTTACAGGCAGAACTAAATCAGGCTATTGCTATGATATCATATTACGCATCATCGTCTGAGCCGGCGCAGGTGCGAGGGAAAACTGTCTACCTACAGTATTCCAACAGGCAAGAAATAGTGAACAACAAAACTACTGCGGATGTTGCTGGAAACGTGCTCTTGGTAACAATTGAGGGGAATGACGCTCGCCTTGTCAGCATTGATGTCCTACACTTGGTAAGGACTGCGGCATCTCTCTCACAACTCAAAGCCATGCTAATTTGTCTGCAATAAAGGATGTTCTCTCTGATTATTGCGACTAGGTTGTTGTATGTCATGCTTTGATAAGCTTTTATTTGACAATAGTGTGCATGAATCAGCAGGCACATGTCAAGGATGTATCTCCAATGGCAGCTTATTGCATCGGGAGAAAGAGCGCATGTGTGTTTGTCTCCTTTCTCCTCTCCCTTACCACTGGCTCTTTCTACCCTACTTCCTCTTCGTGATTCTGCCCCTAACATTATAAGAACCCTCAGATGATAATGTAGTTTCTTTTTTGGACTTCTGTGCCCCATAGTCTTTAACTTTAATATGCATGCTGTCTTCTCGTCTTTTAGTATAGTAGTAACAGTATCACTTGTTATAGATTTAGTTGTTTTGTTTCTGTTGCTTGTAAAAATGTCTTAGAAAATTTTGAACTAATGGTATGACACCTGAATCCAAATTTCGGAAAGAATTCAGTGCCCTTCGGATATCATACTTTAGCTATTGGGAGTTATTGAAATCTCTAGAAAGTTCCTTTGTAAAGGATAAGCCTCCCAGTTTATATCTGGACACAAGCATCATGTCTTTGGATACTGTATCTTAATCAGCCCATAAGGATTTTTTGAATACCATTAAATTCTTTCATATATAATGTGTATCATCTGTTGAAAAGTTATTTTGTGCATTTTCTCTTGGCTTCATGCATCTTACATAATCTAAAACAGTGTTTTGTTACTACTGTCATATTCTGCTTTTAATAAAACAATCTTTTTAGGTTTCAAAATGTATGAAGGGATTACAAAACTTCACAAATGCCTGCAAAATCATGTCTACAGTTAGTGGCAGCTGAACTATTGGCGCAGGATCTTTTATTACCAAAAAGTTATCGTACTATGCTGCTCTCCTTCAAAATATATTAATGCTACAAATTCCCCTTTTTAAGTTTGACTGACAACTTTTGACTGTGGCAATAAGTGTTTTTGTATAATAATAACAAGGAAGCATCATTCTGCAATTCCTTTTTTCTTTTTGTCAATTTTTATTTTTGATATGTGTAGTGTTTGAAAAAGTAACAAATAACCTATGTCTTACCAAAAATGTTACAGTAAATTCTTACTAGCTGGTGCAGTAATAAAATCTTATCTGATATGCAGGTATTTTCTGCATTTGGATTTGTGCACAAGATTACTACATTTGAGAAGACTGCTGGTTTTCAGGTGTGTTTTTCATGACTCCATAACGATTAAGCACACATCAGAATCTCAAGCAATCTCCCCTTGTTATACCCTTCCTAGGCTCTGGTGCAATTTTCTGATTCAGAGACTGCATCTGCTGCGAAGGATGCCCTTGATGGAAGGAGCATTCCAAGGTGATGTGGACTTTATGTTTGGGCTTCAGATGTAACCTAACTCTTATGGGTCATATTTCTGTAGATGTGGTGATCATGCACTGCGGATATTTCAGAAGCTTTATACATGCATGCTCCTTACCCAACTTTAGATGTACTTTTTTGTTATTTATTTCGAGTCACCTTTACATTTTATACCAAGGGCCATAAATGTCTACTGCAAATGTACCATATTATCTTATCTATAGGATAGCAATGGTTTTCTTCATTAATGTAGAAATGCTGGGTGCTTAAACTTGGTTAAGTGTTGCCGCTATCCAAACTCCTCACTTTTGAGGATGTGTTGTATGACTTTTTTAAGTATCATGTTGTAAACTTGACAAAGAACCTGCATGTAGCTCTATGGTGATCTGCTGAATGTCTTTGATATCTTTGGCAGTTATTTGATCCCGGAGCTCGGTCCATGTTCACTTAGGATCACATATTCCGCGCATACAGACCTGAGTGTGAAATTCCAGAGTCACCGTAGCAGGTATACTGAGTCTGATCTTATTAAACTGCATAATAGTAGATCACAATGGCAGAAATCACGATACTGTATTCCTTTGTTTGTGTTATGAACTCATTTTTGGAACTTTCAATGTGTTAAGTTTCCTTTCTTTATGTTGAAGGCTTAGTGATGCTTTAGCGTTTTAATGATTATGCTTCATGCCAATTTAGGGACTATACCAATCCTCTTCTCCCTGTTGCTCCTTCAGCTATAGACGCAAGTGGCCAGGTAACCTTTGGATTATCTTTTCTGTCCTCATCTATTAATGATTTACTCCTTCAGTGATTACCTTTCTTGTGTTAATTCTGGTGTCATTTCTCCAAGATGATTCCAAATATAGCGCTAGCTTTTCAAGATCATTCAACTAGGTCATCATAGTGAAGAAAATTATGGTTACCTTGCAAGTAGCTTGTAACATCAAGCTAATGTGGATCCAAAATAGGAAATTTTAGATTCAGTTTGTTTCTATGTTGCTTAGAATTATGGTATTCACCTGCTTCCTTTGCAGTTCAATCTAGGAGTTGATGGGAAGAAACTGGAGCCAGAGAGCAATGTCCTTCTTGCCTCAATTGAAAACATGCAGTATGCTGTAACCTTGGATGTTTTACATACGGTATCCACCTAACTTGAGAAGTCTTTACACATCAGTTTGTAACTCCTTCCTTAACATAACTATGTTTTGTCCGTTTAGGTCTTTTCAGCATTTGGACCTGTGCTAAAAATTGCCATGTTTGACAAAAATGGGGGTCTTCAGGCTTTGATTCAATATCCTGGTAAGATTGAATTTGGCAACTTTTATTACCTGTTCCTCCTTTCATTACCTTTCACTCAAATGATTTTTGTGGATCACTGGAGTTCAATTAGTAGTATCAAAAGAGGCAGACTGCTCTGTTCATAGAGATATAGGAGGCTTCATAGATATCATAGGTTTTCTGTGTGGTTACCATCTTTTTCCAGCTCTTTTATTTGTCTCAAAGTCTCCCAAAACTTGGAAGGAAGAATGCAAGTGGTGTAGCAAACGAATCATATTAATATGCCAAAGAACACCATGTCTTTAGGAGTTGGTAGGTAAATATTTTTGGGTTTAAGTGTCCTGGAGCTTTGTCCATCCTTATGTCAGTGTTGTCTAGATATCACTATTCAAGTACAATGGGTAAGTTTAGTAGCAAGACAAGTGACTGAATAAGTTTTGGGTCAAGAGACTCCTCTAATGCAGTGCCCCTGCAGATGTCCCAACCGCGGTTGTTGCCAAGGAAGCCTTGGAAGGACATTGCATATATGATGGAGGATACTGCAAGCTGCATATCTCATATTCTCGACATACTGATCTCAGCATAAAGGTCTAGAATGTGAAATTGGAAATATATCCGTTATGTTTCTCGTAGCTTGCAGATATCTGTTCCTGGATCTGTTATTGACTATAATCTAGCGTGTTGTTTCCAGGTCAATAATGATCGAAGCAGGGACTACACCATCCCCAGTATTCCTGCAATGAGTGCTCAACCCTCGATACTAGGACAGCAACCATATCCAATGGGAGGTCCAGGTGCCCATGCTTACAATGGAACACAATATGCTCCAGTTCCTGATCCTCGTGGCGTGCCTCCTCCTTCAGCCGGCTGGAACTCAGCTGTCCCTTCGATACCTCAATCTATGCCAATGCAAATGCACAATTACCCTTATGGGCCTCCAACAGGTGGTCCTGCAATGGGCCATGGGCTAATGGCAACTCATGGCCAGAATGGGGTACCACACTCATCTCCAATGCCACCTTATCATCCTCAATAGCACAAGCATTCCTTCTTTTGACTAGACTTGAAAACTTCGATGCTACGATACTGCTGTATTCTCCTTTACATTTCTTGATTCAAGAGTTACAGAGGAAAGATTGTGGTCTTTGTAGACTAAAATATGTTTTGGTAGTGCCCTTAAATTGTCATGTATATTAATCTACTATAAACCTATGAATGGTGGTCCCGTGGATTATTTGGCATCCCTTTGTTGGGTCTTTGATGCTGATGGTGATTGACCATTACTTGAGGTCTTCTCAAGTCGAAAGCAGGCTTAAAAGTGTATAGATTCTGGTGAAGTTGATCATGTCTATATCCTGGGCATATACAGGATGTGGGACTGGGAGTCCTCTATGTACGTATATGTGTGTATTTCTTGGATGTTGGAACCAAACTTTGCTCAGCTATTGTTTACTGGGTGAGCCTGAGGACATGCAGAGTAGCTTTCAACATGTCATCCGATGTTAGCAAATAATTATGACAAATTAGAAGGGGCTATGTATGATTCCCTTGTATCCTATCCCATCTTTTCGTACTACACCAAGTAAGATGCTTCTTTTCCATCTGAAAAATGATTAGGTAAATAAAATAAACTTGTATCGAGTTGTTACCTTTCAAATTCTGAACACCCAAATGAATCCAACCATTACCATTCCTAGTGATGCAACTATTGAAATATAAACGCACATAAATACATATATGCCAGGGAGTTGAGACTCTTCTTCTTGTATCCAGAAGCCAGACAGGGGCATTTTTCACTTTTGTCTTTCCAGTGGGAACACTGAACATATGTACATTTAAGTTAGTGTTTAAATTCCAACTCAGTGAAAGATGATCTTCTTTAGCACAAGAATTGTCATAATCCCCCCCTTCTTTTTATAATTAAAACAAAAGGAGATATGCACAAAATACCCGATACATTCTCGTCGTCACTGAGTTAATCGTCCGTACAATCGATATTCTTTTGCATCAGATAAAGAGTATTGACAAGATCTTTATGAATCAAAATTTCTTCTTTCTTGAGTAACATCCTTGAATCCTCTTCCTATTTGGTCCATTACATCATCGAAATTACACATAAGACAAGTTACCAACCAGTTTACAAACTTGCTACTGCAAGTGCGCATTGATGAATCGTGAATAGTCCCATAACGTTAGTCATAAAAGTAAAATTTGTATAAAAGTAAAACTAGAAAAATCCCTAACTTCCCCCCCAAAAATTATAAAGGCCACACACAGCTGACAGCGCCAATTTCAATCTAGCAGATAAGGTTTCTCTCTCCCTCCTCCCTTTCTGTGTCTGCCGTTTTTTTGTACAAAACCAATCTTGTGGCTCACACGCAGAAGAAGAGAAACAGATTACAACACACTCTACTCTGTGCGTGTGTTGTCTGTGAGCTTTTCTGTTCTTCGCATTGTGAACCCTAACAAATTCAATAGAATTGGTTCTTGAAATTTGAAGTTACTTAATATGACTATGACACTCCAAGCTGCTCTCGCTCGCAGGCCCTCACTCCCTCCATTGAACTCTCTTTCTCTCGCTCTGAAACCCCGGATTCCGAACTTCCCTTCTCAAATTGCTTTCCCTAGAGGAGTAAATGATAGGTTTAGTGACTCGGTTTCTCTAAAGTCCAGATTTTTGTGGCATAGTTTAGTTGTCTCCTGTTCATTGAATTCAGAGAATGTAAATTCAGCTACTGACTCTGTTAGTAATAATTTTACTGAAAACTCCGAAACAGATGAGTTTGCAAATACAGTTGACTCGACCGAAAGCATGGGTGGAGGGGAGGTGGAGGGTGAGGTGAAGAATGGGGATGTGAACAAGAAGTTGCCAATAATGGTGTTTCTGATGGGAGTATTTGCTAGGTTAAAAAATGGATTTGAGAGCTTGTTGCATTCAGACTGGTTCAGCTGGTGGCCGTTTTGGCGGCAGGAGAAGCGGTTGGAGCGGTTGATTGAGGAGGCTGATGCAAATCCAATGGACGCAGCTAAGCAAAGCGCTCTGTTGGCTGAGCTAAATAAACACAGGTAGCTATTTTCTTATTATTAAGTGTTGGGGTCGTTGATTAGTTTTAATACAAAAATGCTTGATTTTCATTGAGCATCAAGAAAAATGTTTAACAGCATTGCCTATCAGAGTGCATGTGGATGTTATTCAACGTGATAACTGTATTATTTAAGTGCTTTCCGTTTTTTGTTAAAATGTGGGTGATGGATTATAGCATGATTGAGCATAATGTACTGAGAGAAGCTGGAAGTGTTTCTCTTTTCCATTTGGATTTGCTAGGAAAAGCTGAAAGTTACATAGTCACATTTAATTTATCTGATGAAGTTGTAACATATTTGGTAGGATAACAGCGACATAATGTGGAAGGATATGTAATAAGTATTGTGCTTGGAAATGTGTGATAGGGTGTTGGCTTTCTGCTGAAGTCCTTCTACACTGTGTAAGAAGTAATGTGAATTATAGAGCTCCTTCCACACTAGAGATATCTCTATGATTTATAATTTTATTCAGTCTCAAACTTGTACCAGAGAATAAAATTGTTAACAAGTTGGATATAGTTTTAATGAGTTCTTCTTTGGTTTTGCTTAGCCCTGAGTCTGTCATCCAGCGTTTTGAGCAAAGGGCACATGCTATAGACAGTAGAGGAGTAGCAGAATATCTTCGGGCGCTAGTGGTGACTAATGCAATTGCTGAATATTTGCCTGATGAACAATCTGGAAAGCCTTCTAGTCTTCCTTCTTTGGTATTACCCTTACACTTGCTAATCTTAAAAACTCTCTTTATTGTTAAAGTGTTTTCAGTCTTTCACTTAAATAGTTTTTAAATCGGGAGGCTTTAGTTAGATTTGCAGATTTCATATTTTGCCTACTTCGATGTCACACCATTTGATTCTTCTTGTGGTTGCTCTGGTGAATATTAATAATCAATATTAAGTTTACAAATGCGTGGTTCTTTTGACATTTCGATAAATTTCTTTTTCCCTGTTTGCGATTTTGTCCAGAAATGAAATGTTTACTTACTGCCAAACTAGTTTCTTTGACAAATATCAGCCTTTATGTACTTGAAATATTCCCTTTCACATGTTCCAGGTTAACCTATACTTTCTACACATTTTGTCTCTTCTAACTGTTATATTTTATGTTAGTTGCAAGAGTTAAAACAACGTGCATCAGGGAACATGGAAGAGCCTTTTATGAGCCCCGGTGTATCTGAGAAACAGCCGTTACATGTTATGATGGTAAGAGAAGAGGCTAAGAAAGTGGTTTGGAGCAACAATATTGCAAATATAATTCCTTCTTCTGCTTCAGACTTCAATTGATACACCTATCCTAAAACCTTAGCATCTTCTTTTACTTTGCAGGTGGACCCCAAAATCACAAATAGATCATCACGTTTTGCACAAGAAGTCATATCAACTATCTTGTTCACTGTTGCTGTTGGTTTGGTTTGGTATGGTCTTTGCTTGCAGTGGCTCAATTCTGGTTTCAGAATTCAATATATTTGACTTCCATGAGATTATATTTGATCTTTTCACTTTCGTGAAATAAGAGGGGAGGCGATATAATTAATTGCAAATATTGTGTTTCTCTCCTCCATTTCTTATGCATACATACACCTTATGTCTTTTATTTGGCCGTATTATCCATTGAGATTTGAATTGCTTTTGACTTCTTAGGTTAATGGGTGCTGCTGCTCTTCAGAAGTATATTGGTAGCTTAGGTGGGATTGGAACTCCTGGAGTTGGTTCTACTTCTTCTTATGCCCCAAAAGAGTTGAACAAAGAAATAATGCCAGAGAAGGTAAATCTTACGGACTCATGTGGCTTCAAATTAATTGTTCTTATCTAGCACATTAACATAATGTGAACTTGTTGTTTATCTTGAATTTTATTGGGCTTTTAAGGAGCACTATGAAAATACATTGCCATTGAGAATCTGTCTGATGAACTTTAATTAGCCTGTGAACCTACAGTTTTGTTGTGGGCCTGCTTTTTTCTGGTTCTCAATGGTTCATATTGAGCTGCATAAATACCAATACTGCAGAACGTGAAGACATTCAAAGATGTCAAAGGCTGTGATGATGCTAAACAAGAGCTTGAGGAGGTTGTTGAGTATCTTAAAAATCCTTCAAAGTTCACTCGACTAGGAGGGAAGTTACCTAAGGTTTGTTGGGCTTACTAATTTTACAACATATTTTGCATATTGTTATCCATTTTTGGAACACTTTCCACTCTAACGTGCCTGCAAAATGCATTTAAACTTCAGGGAATTCTTCTAACTGGATCACCTGGAACAGGAAAAACTTTGCTTGCCAAGGTATGTTGTTGTGCTGCAATAAAAATAGCCATTTAGAAGTGTAGCAGATTCCATTTTCTCCACTACGAAACCTGAAGTCAACTTCAATTGAGGCTGCTACCTATAACAGGCGTTATTGTCTGACTATGCTGCTTCTTGAATTTTGAAGGCAATTGCTGGAGAGGCTGGGGTACCTTTCTTTTACAGAGCAGGATCTGAGTTTGAGGAAATGTAAGCTGTTTCCGGGGAACGATTTAGATTTGTTACCTTTGTTGGAAAAATAGCACTAGCAATCATATAATTTTCCTGCTCTTCCAGTGGGCAGTTTGGCAAATATAACATGTTCCATCTGATTTCCTTGCTAAACTGTGTATTAATCTAGAAATTAGCACATTCTAGTAACGAGTGTTGCACCTTCAATTTCTTTTAAAGTAACAACCGTAATAGGAATGGATTATTTTTATCCTTGCGTAGTCGATGTTGATTTCTGTCTCTTATTGAGCATTTCAAATAGTTGTATAACAATTGAAGCAGCATTTTGTGGTTCTCTATTTGTGTGCTTCCTTTGAAAAAAGATTTATTCTGTTATTTTCTGAAAACATGTGAATGTAAAAGAGTTTCGGCAGAAAATTTACCTATCTTCTCCCGATGCTAGGTTTGTGGGTGTTGGTGCTCGACGTGTGAGATCTTTGTTTCAAGCTGCTAAAAAGAAGGTTGATTGCTATTTCCTTCTGCTGTTTGTAGTTGTTTTTACTAGATATGACTGGTGTCACTCACACTGTGTTTAAAGATTCAGGTATTTGACAATCTTATGATTTGCATGGACAGTGTATACTTGTTCATATTTTTGGAAGTTTTACTTGCATCAGTAAACTTGAAACTTCATTTCATAGTGTTGCTGTGTTTCAGTTTTTTTTATTTTTTCACTGGAGAAATTCCAGTCCTTATTAATATGCACTAATTCTCTATCAAACGTGTTGCTCTAATGCCAAATACTTCGATAACGATGAACTCTCATTTTTCATTGAATTGTGGGAAATGGAACTTGAGAAATATAATGATTAGATTCTGCTTGAGTTTTCAGTCTTACCTATGGTTATTCGAGTCCTTGAACAGGGAATAGGAACCTTGTGTTGGTCTTCTGCTAGAAATGATGTTGTAGATCTCAGCTATGTTGAGATATGATTCAAAATTTTACTTGTAACAGCATGTAAAAAGTGGATATGCTCAGTTGATGAAATTGGCACACATAATTTTGAAATATCTCGGTAATATAGGCATATAATTGGCAATAAGGTCTCTTTGTTTTCATGCATGTTAAGCTGAGTGAACACTGCTCCACCTCTGGTTGGATAAAGAGGTTTGATATTATGTAACAAAAGCTAGTGAGAGAACAGCTTGGGTCTGCTCCGTCCATCATATAATATGGATGTTTGTTTCTCCTAATACTTTGACATGGAAGAACTTGTGACTGGGGAAAACAAACTGAGATCTACTATTTAGCTTCTAGATTTTATTATCGATAATGATTCCGATTTTGAATATGCACTGTAGGCTCCGTGCATCATATTTATCGATGAAATTGATGCTGTTGGGTCTACTCGGAAGCAGTGGGAAGGTCATACGAAGAAGACACTGCATCAGTTACTTGTAGAAATGGATGGATTTGAACAGAATGAGGTAATTGCACATAAGGTCTAATTGCCAAGTTGTATCCTTTTTCATCTTGTGATCAACTGGTGATACTTTGCAGGGAATTATTGTGATGGCCGCTACCAACTTGCCTGATATACTTGATCCAGCTTTGACAAGACCTGGTAGATTTGACAGGCATGTAAGTTTATTTATCTGATTTAAAGGCATTATGTTGCATATACTAAATTCTTGCCTTTATGACTTTGACATATTTCCAAGAGCTAATAACATCTTGACTGCAATGATCATTTTATGGAGCAAAAATGTGCATGCTGTACTGTTACAGCATTGTGACTACTGTTAAATCACATTTTACAGGATTATCTCCTGATACATTGTGGGCAGATTAAATAACTCCTGCCTCTTTTTTTTATTCTTTTCTCCCCAAGATTGGAGTGTGCATGCCATAATTCTCTATGAGATGCTATGATTAGTAAAACTAGGCAACACTGTTTCTAAGAAAAGCTAATGCCTGGAAAACATATTTGTAGATTGTTGTTCCTAATCCGGATGTGCGGGGTCGTCAAGAGATATTGGAACTCTACTTACAAGACAAACCTGTGGCAGATGATGTTGATGTAAAAGCAATTGCACGTGGTACTCCAGGATTCAATGGGGCAGGCATGTTATGCTTTTACTTTCTGTCTTTGAATATATCTAAGGGTTATTGGTTATACAACAAACGGGGTTTACCTGAGCTTGGTATTTTACTTTAGATAAACTCGGACTACGAAAATTGAGATCTGCCTTTGGTGCGCCTTCATTGGCTTTCAAATTTGTTCAGCTAATTATGATCCAAAGGCTTTACTAGAAAAACTTTTTCTTGGTCATAAAGGTATTCTTCATGCCATTTCTTTTCAAAAAATTGGCAAAGAGAAAATGGAACATTGGGCTGATTAATTTTCAAATTAGCTGGATTGAGATTGATCCCTCTTATGGTAATCATTGAAGTGCTACTGAGATGTAAAGACATCCTCTTCTGCTTCATTAATTCTCCTTCTATAACAGATCTTGCAAATTTGGTAAATATTGCTGCAATTAAGGCAGCTGTTGAAGGTGCTGAGAAGTTGACAGCAGCACAGTTAGAGTTTGCCAAAGACAGGATAATAATGGGAACTGAAAGGAAGACAATGTTTCTTTCTGAAGATTCAAAAAAGGTGTGTGGGTCATGCTGCCCCCCTTCTTTTCCCTGTTTTAATCTGTTAATCTGTTATGGAGATACATATGTAATTAGCTATTTCTTGAAATACAGTTGTACATCCATGTTATTGTCTGTTACTGCATTGACCATGCTCATCAATTGTGTGGGTGGGGGATGTATTCTGGTTCATGGATGACAGTAGCTTGGCTGCTAATCATTGCATACACCTTGTTAGGCTAGAAAATGATCATTCTTCTTGGGAGACCTTGTGCTGATGGGTCTAAAAGCAATAATATACTAAAGTGAATAACTGTTTTAACTTTTAGAATGCAAATTTTAATCCTCATGTAGAGAAACAGAATGTTGAATTGTCAGATGTAGGACAACTAAAAGATTTTATTCGCTTCTGATATACTTTAAATTTAGAACTAACTAACAATCATTTTCTCTTCATTAATGTCATTGCTACTTTACCAAATAAATCATCACCTTTTATTAATTTTGGCTGTCTTTTGATCCTAACCTCCCTTCCTCCTAACACTGTCATAATGCATATGCAAATTACTTTGTTTCAATAACCATTTATCTTGAGAATCATTTATATAATGGGTTCTATGTTTTGCTTTTCAGCTCACTGCATATCATGAGAGTGGCCATGCAATTGTTGCATTGAATACTGAAGGTGCACATCCAATTCATAAGGCTACAATTATGCCACGTGGATCTGCTCTTGGCATGGTTACTCAGCTTCCTTCTAGTGATGAGACTTCAATCAGCAAGAAGCAATTGCTGGCACGCCTTGATGTCTGTATGGGAGGAAGAGTAGCTGAAGAGCTTATCTTTGGCCAGGACCATATAACTACTGGAGCAAGCAGCGATCTTAACACAGCTACAGAGCTTGCTCAATATATGGTACTTCTCATAATGCCGTACTGTATCCAACAGATTTGAAATTTTGAGAATGTGATGAGGATGCCTTTTGTCCTGGGAATGTTAATCCTTTCGTACTGTGAATGTCTTGTTGCATTTGAGTTCCTCTTTGAGGTTTGAGCTTATAGGGCTTCCAAACAAATTATTTGTATGCTGAAGATAGTTTATTGCAAATAATGTTGAGATGTTATTGCAACTGTTCTGATTCATTTATTCTCTTACTAGGTATCAACCTGTGGGATGAGTGATGCAATTGGGCCTGTCCATATTAAAGAACGACCTGGTTCAGAAATGCAATCCCGTATTGATGCTGAAGTACGCATCTTGTGATCTGATGCTATTTATGCTATTTTGAAATAATTGCTTATTGGTACTTACCTGTTGATTTCATAGGTGGTTAAGCTATTGAGGGAAGCTTATAATCGCGTAAAGGCCCTACTGAAAAAGGTGTGTTTTACACTTACCTTGACAGAAAGTAATTATTGGGAGATTTAATAGTGTGCGACAACGCTATGTAGTGTGTGTTGCAAGGAAATTTTACATCTTTACCCTTGCATGTGCATCCATGGAAAGAAGCATGAAAGAAAATTGACTTTCTAGTTTTAAGGTGAACATAATGTCCAATGTTAGTATTTCATGCAAGTGGCCGCACTTAATGTCTACGATATACATTGAAATCCCTCTTGGCATACATGCAAGCATGCTATTAATAGTATAGCGCTTTCTTGTTGAGTATTTTCATGCAATGGCGTAACTTGACTCATCTTTCAAAATACTCTTTGCAGCATGAGAAGGCATTACATGTGTTGGCAAATGCACTTCTGGAGTATGAAACGCTTAATGCTGAAGAAATTAGGCGCATACTTCTTCCTTATAGTGAGGGACGGTTAGCAGTAGAACAGGACCAGCAACAGGCGGAGGAAGAACTTGTACTGGCTTAACCCAGCATTTCTCGGCCAACATTTATATTTCTCAGATACACAAGTGGAGGTGAGCTGTGTACAGTATAATTAGCTTGTCAGCATTCATTAATAGTCCATTTAAACATTTCATATTTGTTGTTGTAACATACCAACCGCACAATTTGAAGCAAACTCCTGATTTAGTTAAAAATATACAACTGGTATAGGAAGCAATCAATATATTATTATTTGCACTTGTACTGAATTTTTGGGAAATTGGGATATGAGAATACATTGAAAACCTGATATCGTTTATGGCAACTACATTTTTGTTGGAAATGCAGTACCCTGCTCTATCTCTGCGATGCCCTATGCATTTAAAATTGTCACCTGATTTATGCTATGTAGCAGGGTAAGTTGAACTTTAGCATTCAGCTATCCCAGCTTGGTGTTATTTGTTGGTGAGTCAATTTCAATTGAGCTTCAATTAAGAGGGCGTTTGGCTCTTATTTAAAAGATCTTATAACTCATGCATCTTATAAGAATATTAGATTTTATTTTAAAAAATAAGTTCATGAAGTGTTTGGATAAATTTAAATTATGGAGCTTATAAGATGTTAGTAATACAAATTTGTAATTAATTTGAAGGATTTGTTAAGATCTTGGAAATAAATTAACAACTTCTTACTTTATTTTTTTTTTTAGAAAACTTGCTCCTAACATCTTATTTTTGAGCTTATAAGATTATCTTTTAAAAAACCTACCAAACAATTTATATCATCTTACAAGTACTCAAACATCTTTATAAGATGTTTTAAAAAGACTTATAAAATCACCCAAACACCCTTTTTAAATGTGGCTTCGGAATTCTTTTACCTCCCCCGGCTTCAGTAACTGCAAGTGTGTGGTGGTGTTATAAGACATAAATGCCAGTGGATAAGTGTGTGGAGTGGTGCTGTATGGATGGTCAGTGATGAATATAAGGCCATCTGGTTGCGTTTCAGAATCATTTCATTACTAGTTGAAGTGCATAGATAAAGAAGAAACAAGCTCGAAACAGAGCCCCGGAGTTTTGATGTAAATCACAAATTACCTCGTTACATTATTCCAAATATTCACATAAGTTTTTTCTAAAAGATAAAATACTATTGTATGCTTTTGTGTTTTTTAAAAAGGAGTGCACGCACTGCCTCCGCGACGAGGGGTTATTTGCTCTATTTCGAAAAATACGGGAAAATAATATAGTATTTTATTATTAACATAGGAAAGTAATTTATAATTTACCTAAATATATGAGAAGAGAACTTAAAACGCACTGTGAGTCTGTGTTCTACATCCCTAAATACAAATCCAAGCTTGAAAGTAGAGAAATATCCATCAGAATCTGCTAAATACCATCCAATCACGCAAAACTCAACAAGAAAACAGAAATCCGCAGACACCCACACCCACCGAATTACATGCACAACTTTTCACAAACACCAAACGTCGCAATCGCTTTGACACATGCTTGACGAGGATAGAACAGCAATTTCTCTCAGTTAAAAAAGTGAGTATGTTGGGAATCCTGATGCTTCCTTATTACATACTCTCTGTCTCTCTCTCTCTCTCCACCCCGCTCAACCATCTTCTCCTCCTCCGATCATTGGAAGCATGCAGCCGCTCAAGAAGTCGAGATCCGTACGGACTCGATCGGTACCGCCATTTTCGAGTGTGTAGTGAGGGAGCTAATTAAGGTGTGCGCGGCCTCATCAGTCATCATCGTCATAATTTGCCACTTTCCTGTCCTTACTTGACAACTGAATGCCCTCACAACATGTGCTATTTACGTCTTTGACCCTATTTTGTTTGTTTCCGGTCGACGGTTGTGTCAAAATAACTGTTTTTTTTTTGTCTTTTTCTTGTACTGTTTTCCTTCATTTCATTATGCGTGCGTCTCCACAGTAACACGGTGGTCCTCCTCTCTAATAACCCCCTCCCCAACAAGGGAGGTATTTCTGTTTTCATACTAAATTGTTTCGTAAAACAAAAATGGCCCATCATCACAATAAAATAAATTAATAGAAATTAAAGAAAAAAAAATTGGCATAAATACTGAATTATATTCCAAATACTTAAAAAGTTGATCAAGAGAACTGCATGCAGAATCCACAATATATATAAAACAAGAAACAGGGAACATACATGTTGGCTACCAAAAACTAGCCTGTTCCATGTTTCCTTTCACCTTCTATACCTATATATAACCTATATATATATATATCTTAATTATATAACCATAAAACTATATATATATATATATATATATTATGTACAAAAATTCCAAACACTACTTGATATATATGTATTTAGGGCATTGAGCCCCAGCGGGCTAAACGTATCAGAAAAGATAGTACTTCAGATGGATCACGTAGAGAATATGAAGCCGAGGTTTCTCTTGGAACCGATGATACGATGATAGGGTATCCGTGTCCCCGACTCCTAAGTACCTTAAAGGCATCTTCATCAGTTTTGTCGTCTCCTAGGTAAAAAGGGAGAACATTGGTGGAGTCAGAAAAGCCTAGAGTGTCGAGCAGATACACCAGAGCATCGCCTTTGTTCCATTTGATGGATGGCCGAATCTCAATAACTTTTTTCCCTCGCGTTAGATGGAAGAAATTAGGGTACTCGGAGACTACGTCCCGTATTATCTCTTCAAGCAATCCGTAGTCCTGGTCCAGGACATGTCTGTAATGCACTGATATACAGAATCTGTTGTCCTCCACCAAAGTACCTGGTATCCCACATGTTCTTTTCCTCAGCTCTTTCAACATCTGTTCATCAATTGGTAAGAAATTAATTAATTAACTACACTAATTAGCCAAAAATAATAATAAGAAGAACAACATTTGTACCATCTTAATTGTGGGCAGATACTCCTTAGCAGGTTGGAAAATTGTGATTTCATTGCCCTATGTACCGTACAACATACAACATTTTATTATTTTTTCATTTTTTCAAGAATTAGGGATATATATATATATAGAAAGAGAGAGAGAGAGAGAGAGAGAACTTTGTATTAATAACAACAGACCTTGTCATCAAGGGTATTTATCTGATACTTGCCATCATAAGACTTAACATGCAAAGGAGGTCCCATGATGTCCATCCCATGACTCCCAGCATAATATACTTCATCTAACTTAACAAATTCATACACCTGATCATCATCATCATCACATTAACCATCCATCATGCATCAAAATACATACAATTATCATGTATACTCTGACCAGTGCACATATACGAATTGAAACTATTTTCTTTACATACGTACGTACGTACCTTGTCTCTGCTCCTACCACTTATTATAGCAGTCGGAAAGTGCCTCGCCACTTCACGGACAGCAGACCGCATCTAAATGATGCATGTAAATGTTACAACGTATGTAACTCATCATAAACCTTAATTAATTTAATAATTCAGAAAGAAAATGAATATGATATATATATATATATGTGTGTATATACCGGATCAGACATGAAAGCGCGATCAGGATCATTAACGATTGGTGAAAGAGTACCGTCATAGTCCAAGAACACGACTATTTGCTTCCCTTTCGTCTCGCTCATCATCGGAACAAATGAAGTTAGTGCAGAAGGGTGTTCCTCCTGACAACATGCATATATATTAGTATACTTTCTAAGTAAACTTCAAATCAAATCCACCTAAAGATTATATAGCAAAGTATATATGCTGTGCAATAATAATAAGCTTATGATATGTTTATTGTAAATGATGTGTGTTTTTGTATCCCAGTATTATTTAATTAAGTGAATAATTTTGTTATGATTTCATGCAGTATTTGTATATATGTGTTAGGTAAAAACTAATACTCCACTCATTTTATTTTTGGGATGAGATTCACCAGCCAAGAAATGTAGGTTGCATCTGCAAGACCAAGTCCATTGGGCTTTTCATCACTGGGCTCAACTCCTAGCCTTTGATTTAATATGGAGTCGCCGACTTGAGTCCCGTAGAGCCATTTTTGTAGGCCGATGGCCATGTAAAGCTTCCGAATATTCTCCGTCACCATTCTATCTGCAATGAGGACACGACAACCACATTCAACATAAAAAAAACAAGCAATCAAGCAAAATCGAGAGCAAAAAACATCCAAGAATTACAGATAAACAGCTTAGTGCCCATCTAGGTTAAGTTTCTAATAATTGATGGGCTTCATCTTAATAAATCATCGTGTGTATATATACACATAAAGCCCATATATTAGAATATTTACACCAATAATTGAGGTTAAGGCAAAAGCCCAAAACATTGTTGTCAAAAGCGAAAGGGGACAAAAAATGTAAGAAAGTCCTTGTCCAGCCTATATTTATGGGCACGCCCATGTATTCTTTCTATAAATTGTGGGGCCCTTATGCAAATATAAGTTTTTAATGTGAAACCCCAGATTGATTTTCCTACTTTTTGTCTTTTCCCTTGTCCCCACTACACACAACTTGACCTAATTTGTGGTTTTCGCTTTAATAAAAAATATACTTCCTCAGTTCTCTCAACATTTTTCTAACAATAAGGAAAAATAACTAAATCAACTCAGTCGTTCATGCTGATCAAATCCTGAAAATATATAGCTCAGTCGTTCATGCACAACAATTGAAAATAGTTAAAAAAATTCTCGACCTAGCTAATTTATATATGCACTTTATTCACAAAAAACCTTCCGTATTACGTTTCCTAACACATTTATAAATGGGGTGGGGGTGGGGGTCTAGAGGCAAGAAGACAAATAGAAGAAAATAATATATAGGAAGACAAAGAGCGATGGATGTAACTCAATTAAAAAAATGATAGAGATCATAAATGATTTTTTCACGGGTAAATATATGACAAAAACAAAAGTTAAGGTGGTCGTTTTCAGCATGGGAAACAAGTACCCCTATTAATTATGCATACATATGAAAAGATAAAGAGAGGTCACTTTTGGGTAGATGCATGATTTTGATTTTGATTATGAAAAGGGTTAGTGTATTTGTAAATGATTTAAGTCAGATTCGGATGACTCAACATTACATGGCAAACCCAAAAAAGCTGTCTGTTTTTGAGACTAAACAAGATCAGATTATTAATTAATTAGGGTTTTGGGGGGTCTTAATCGAATGGGTGATTTTCATTACACACCGACATCATAATTAATGAATATTTGGGACATCTTTTTCAACAACCCTGGACTATCTAGTTAATGCATGACTCATCCCACCTTAATTGCTTTAATTATATATATATATATATGTTTGCAGCCCCATGCAGTTTGGCTCCAACCACCCATTCCAACGGCAGCCAACCGTTTTTCTTACTTCACATACACATGTCCACATAAATATGTACATATGAAAAATATTATGCCATGTTTGCATGATTCATGTATTAAATATGTATGTATGATAATATCATAAAATAAAATACCGACATTATTTTTTATAATTTAATGATTCGGGAGGAACACCGCTGCGTTCGACAACTCAAGTTACATAAAATCAAAGGTGGCACCTCGTGGATGTACTTGTGTATACATACATACATATTAGAGCTCAACTCATACCGTATGCATAGTAAATTAGATTTAAACACGAAAAAAAAAACCGATCTGCTTAATAATTAAAATTAATTTAAATAAAAATTTTATCAGTAAAAGTTACAAATATCACATATTCACTGGACTGGATTCATTTAAACTCCCAAAACCCAAAAAAAAAAAAAGTGAAAATTTGAAGAAAAAAACTCATAGATTATTATATATATTAATTTAATAAAAAGCCTAAACACATGAAAACTTTTGTCTCAACTTATCAGATCCACGAAACCCTCCACGTATAAAAAGCGCACACGCGTTATTCAAAAACCAATTAAAAACAAAAGATTCAGTTATAGTTCCACGACTTTTAGTTTAATTCTGAGGGAAACAGTGTGAAACATAGAAAGTCCCGATGAGACAAAAGGGTTTAAAACAACAGACATTGCATGCGTGTCAATAGGGAGGATGCGATGCGACTTCCGAGAGGGTTGCATGGCGGGGGAATAAGGGCACGACACATCAACACAAACCCCGCTTTTAAACTCACTCTAAAACAGCGACTTTTGACATGAAAGTTTCCTACAGAACGACACACTGCAGGGGGGGGAAAGGTCAAGTCCAGGAAACTACCTGCAACTGCAACTGGAACATATAATACTATACTAATACTAACTACATACAACTCCATTACATTATAGTTCAAAGTATTTTTACCTAAATTTTTTAATAATTAATTAATATTAGGTAGATTATTTTGTTACGAAAGCAATTATTAATTAATAGAAATGAAGGAATTATTCAACGATGGATGTCATATGAGGAGACTTGACTTGTTTGGTAAGTAACGGATGATTAGAAAAAACCAGATTATTAATCTAATAATTTATTTATAGAGTAAATTAATTAAGAAAGGACGACGGTTATGAAAGAAGGGTTATTGCAATAAAAATATATAGAAATTAAATATAGTTAGGTAAGTTAAGGTAGGATGGTGATGCCATTTCAACAATGGATTGAGATGTCTTATACTCAGACTCTTTCTCAATCTATTGTTCAAATGGCAAATAAGACTTCTCTAAGCCACTGATTTTTGCACTTTATATGCTGATTTAAAACATTAGAGGAAATTGGTTGGGGACTTCAAACCTTGCTAACCAATTTGTGTTGTAAGTCTGTCTAGAGAAGAAAAGAGTCTTGACTCAATTTTCAGCCAAATCAAAAAGAAGATGTAATATTTCTGTAAACCAATTCAAGCCAGAAATATCATACCTCCTCATAAGCTACTTGTTTACTCACCTGTTCAGAGTTTCAAGAACTCCAAAATGGACTAAAAAACACAAAAATTACAGGTACATCATCTATGATTATAGTTAATCGAATGCAAAGCTTGCACAAACAACCCTTGAAAACTATTACATTAACGCTGCTTAGAGGTATAAAGAATATTTCTTTATTTTAATCTTAAACTTAGAAATATCAATGCAATTTACCCAAACTTTAAAAAGACGACTTCAAAGTTGAAACCTAGGGAATTATCACATCATTAATTTCCACAAAAAAGGAAAAAAAAAAACATTTGAGGATTTGTTAGGGTAGGATGCCACAACATCATGACATCACGAAACAAGTAAATCGTGGCCGTACAAATGATGGGCCTGAGGATCCCAAACCTTTCAACATCAAGTTTAAGAGTCGAAATTCCTATGGGCTGATGACCAAGTCAATCCAACTGGGCCCAACAACACAGCACGTGTGCGGTGAATACAACACCCACACACACCCCCACCCTCAATAACTACCTTATTACACACACACAAATAAAACAAAAGTAACCGAAAAAGCACCCGACGCTGTCCTATCCCACTCATCCTACCAGCGCGTAAACCCATTCCCCCTCCAAAACGCAGTCCTCGTGGTTTCTACCCACAACGAAGGCGCGTGGCGCCCGTGAACCCTGATTTTGCTCCTTTAATTGGAGAAAGAAACAGACGCCAACCGCTTTTTCGTTTCTTTCCACCCCTCATCAAAGGAACAGTTTCCAATCCCCCCAAAAAATTTAACAAAAATTATTAATAATAATTTATTTAAAAGAAGAAAAACAAAGAGAGAGAGAGAGAGAGAAACAAAAAAACAAGAATAAAAATAAATAAAGAATGCATCAAAACCAGCAGAATTCACCTAAAAATTTAGAAACTGTAGCATGCATGAATGTTTCAGAAAGCAATGAAATTCAAGAAAAAAAGAAAAGAAAAGTGCCCTTCATTTGATTGTTCTTCATTGGTTGGAAATCAGAAGAGATATATGAATCAAGAAACGCATCATCATTTTTACATTTTCCATTAACAGATAAAATACATACATATCTCTCTTTCTCTCTCTCTCTCTCTCTCTCTTGGGGGAGGATAGAGAGGAGAGAGCGGGTGTTTGCATGTGAAATTAATCAAGAAATATCATGCAGCAATATTATAACAGAATGAAAGAAAAAAAATGAACTTACAGATTTTGTTGATCGGCCAAACAGAGCTCAATGGAGAGGTGATGAAGGAGACATACATACAATGGAATGAAGAGAGAGAGAGAGAATGAGGGGAGAGAGAGAGAATGGGAAGGGAAGGGAAGGAGAGTAGAAGAATAAGATATGAGGGGTATTTATAATAATAAAAGTATGGAGCAAAAGAAATCAAAGAAAGAAAAGGAAAGGAAAGAGGTTTAGGCCTTTAGGGGTTGGGAGATTGTCAAAATCAGGGTCAAGATTTTTGTATTTAATGAACCTTTTTGTCAACCATCACTATCCCCCTAATTACCATAATGCCCCCACCCCCTCTTCCATCTATTTTCACATCTTATAAACTCTCTTCCACAATTTACTCTCTCCAAATAATTACTAATTAAACCACTTTACAACAACATATATATTTTCATAATTCAAAGTTTTTTACCTTAATCTACCCCAAATAACATATGCTTTTAATATTCATACGTTACTAAATGACACGTGTATTATAGTTCTCTTTCGATCCACGCATATTATATATCGACAATAAATTATAAAAAATGATACGTGCATTTCACATTTATATTTTGTCCCAACACATCACAATAGCATAACGTGGTCATATTTTTAGAAAAAAAATTAATTGTATTTTGAAATTTGTGAGCAAATTGTTTTACTTCATCTTGCGTATGCGAAACTAATATAAATTTTTATATCTTTTCATATTCTTTCATTGAGAATATATATATATATATATATGCACATGTATAGCTAGGGAAATATATCTTGAATGTAGATGATATGATCCAAATATTGCATATGATAATTAATGCAGTTTTTAGGATGAATAAATATGATTAATTATCGAATCATATATATATCCTTTGAGATTTCCACAATATTGATAACACAATAAGTAGAAGATAATCAAAATCAAGGGATAATAACACCACCCTTTTAGTGTAATTATACATACACTTTCTATGATTTTAAAAATTAAGTTTAGTATTTTTAATGTTTATTCACCGAATTTGCTGATATTAGTGGAAAAATTGAATGTAAACCTATAATTACTTTCAAGTGACTTATTACTGATTTATTGCAGGTCAAACAAATCTTTTTTATCATACTATTTTTATACATCTTTACATATTAATGCATATGTGAAGGTATATTATCGCCCTTGTAAGGTAGTTTGGTCATAAAAAAAAAATATTTAAACTGCGATAATTAAGTCAATCATAAGCAAAAATAAATTTTCTTTATATACTTTTGCTAATATTAGAAAATTCAGTAAATTTTAACTAACGGGGGAATTTATTTGTTAATTAGATGAAAATAAACACCATGAAGTAATAGATGTAATTTCTCAAACTACATAAAATTTACGTATAATTACATCAAACATTATGAGATGGCAATGTAATTATCCCTAAAATTAATGTTAATTAATGATTTCAAAAGTGTTGTACTCATGACCACTACTTAGATTGAAAACTAAATTAGTTTGAGCACAAGAACACAAAGAGACAATACATATCATATAGCATATTTGTGGGCTTGGTACTGACAGCCTACACGTGCATGAATAGCTAATAATTTGGGGTTGGGGATTACACATGAAAGCACATGCAAGAGGACATAAATTTAGGTCACGTCCTTCTTTATTTGATCAAGAACCATTATAAATTTTACCACCTAATCCATGCTTTCTGTCATAAATAAATATGGTATAAATTAATAAAATGAATATAAAAAATATTTGTGTCCACGAATTATTGTTGTGTGTTAATAAATTAAGACGCGTTAGGTATTGGTTGAAACATAAATTATAATGATACGTAGAATAAAGTAGTATTTCATGTTTTCATTGAATGATTTGATGGTTTCGTGAAATTATTACAAGGTTGCTTGAGGGTGGTGGGTCGGCGACATCATTCAAGAAATAGGTTAGTTTTAGGTCATATGATATGGTGGGATTTGGCTACAAAAGCTCCTAAATAAAACGTACCAAGATTTCAAGAATTTATCGCGAATCCCTGCTATGCTAGCTCCATTGCTGTGGTTCTGGAAAGAGTGAAGGATTTGGGGAAAATCTCAGTGAAATGTATGGATGATTTTTCCGTAAGAGTTGCCGTTTATGATGGTGTGGAGGAGGGTTTTCTTAATTTTCCCCACCCCTTATGCAATTAAATGATTCTCGATATCTTTATTTTTGTGTAACTATATATGTGGCGTGTGGGATAAATTGCAATTAAATGATTCTCGATATCTTTACTTTGTGTAACTATATATGTGGCGTGTGCGATAAAATTTGAAGTAGAAAATTCAATCCGCTGACAGTAGAGGTCAGTAATTACCACTTCTACTGTGATCTCGTCCAGACCGTATGGGTTGGTACAAATAGATGTGTAAAAATAGTTGATTGATGTTTCTGGAATATGAGTTTTTGCAACTTCATGGTTTTATCAATAGCAGAAAGAATCTAGACAGGATGAAGTTAAAGACAATCACGGAAACTGTGAGAAAAGGCCAATATAGTCAGTGTAAGGCCCTGGTGAGAAATATTAGGCTAGTTTTTAGGTAAGAAGCAAACCAACAAATAACAAGAATAGTGAAATTGCACGAGTGTATTGATGAAATTACCTCCCAAAGATTAGAGAGAAAGAGATGCAATTCCACAACATAAATTTCAATAGTACAGCCAAATCATTTCTGCACAAAGATATGTAAGGCAGCTAGCAACAAAGTATGGGCATCACTTCCAAATTATAAATCATAAGAGTCATCAAAAGAAATTTGGGATTCCCAATGTTTTGGAAGGCAGAATCAGACCCACCGAACAAAAATGTACAGACCTCTCTATCTTAATCATTTTCCCCGGTTGTGAAGCATTCCCTTCGCGCTGGGTGGAAAAGATGAAACTTTTTCCTCATCTTCTCTGCTATACTCCATTTACATTTAAAAACTGAGGTAAGACCTGAATTACCTGTAACCATTTGAAGTCCAATAACATAAGAACAAAACCAAAAACATCAAATTTTGCCAAATTTAACCGGAGTATCAAAATGCCAATATCCCAATAGTTGTTAGGCTTGTCACTTTGTGCAACTGAAAAACCAAAAGAAAAGTGTATCTCCAGCTATTTGTGCATCTAGTTGAATAGTTCGGCAATCTCTTGGTCTACTGAATTGTTGGCTATGTTGGCAAGTCTTTTCTTACCCTAGTTGGCCACAAGGCTACTTACTCTCTGCAATATTTACAGCCTGAGCTGCATTAGCCCCAGGAGCAATTTCACCTGAACTACTACTAGGAACACTCTGCAGTACATCTTCATCAGCATTTGCTTTATTAGGCTCCGTCTGAACTTCATTACTTTCTGTTATCACCTGAAGGAGTTCCAAAGGGGTAGCTGCAGGATCCAGCTCCAGACATCCTTTTGGAGCATTTTGAGCTTCTAGACCGGTAAGCAAATACTTTGGGACCCGATGAGAAAATCGAAACATCTCTTCCTTTGGTATCCTCTTGATCACTTCTGGGTCTAAATTTGGACGAAAGACAGTCTTGAAACCAACCACCTTCACAAGAGGCGCAACAGCTACACCCTGTTCCTCGATATAGTCATCCAGCACTGTCACCATTTCATACTTGTGTATAACTTCCTCAGGGGTTTGCCCATTCCAATCAGATGACCAATTTTTGTAGACCGCCCAAACATCACCCTTTTGGGGGAATATTAGGACACTCCCACGTGGGCCTTTTGACCAATTAACTTTCTGAGAGAAAGAGTTAATAGATTTGCAGATCTCATATCTGCCGACCCTAAATTCTCCACATGTTTTATAGAAACCTGAGCCTACCCAATCAATGGTGCTGAATTCACTGTTGGTTCTCGAGTTAAGCCAACTGATCCTCAACTTAAAAGGCTTCCTAGATATCACCTTGCTAATTAGAGCATAGAAACGCGGCATGCCATCATCATCATCATAAGCAGCCCACACCTCATTATCCCCAAAAGAACTTTCTGTTCTATCCTGGTCAAAGTCATGAAAATCAGGATCTGGGACAGTCATGGATGCAGCTTTAGCATCTCCTTCACTTGCATTATCAGCAGAATGGCTAACCTGACCCTTCCCCGGTTGATCTGCTTCGGTAGCAGACAAGTCACTGTTCCCATTTTGATCATGTCCTTCAATATTTGCAGTGGTTCTACGTCTCTCTTTCTTGCTCTCTCTTGTCATGTCTTTCTCTTTTTCTGCAGCCTTCACTGTTGGCTCTGACTTCCACTTGTTTATCTTATTTAGTATCTCCTTTCGAGCATTTACAATCAGCATGTTGCGGGTTTCAATGGGTGTCAAATCCCTAGTACTGTTTGGCTGACGGTATGGGCTAGAAAAACCATAAATCCTTGATCCTGGTGCAGTACCAAAACCATAACTTCCCTGGCCCATATTATAGTTCATTCCATGTTGACTACTCTCCTCATCTAATTTTCTCTTTTTAACATATCCCTCCCACCCTGAAGGGGCATGTGATTCAGTAGATGCTCTCTTCAGTTTATCCTGCGCCTGCTGAACAACATTCGCTGCTTTTGCAGCTATAGAAGGATCTCTGCCACCAGCACTAGCTGTTCGAGAAAGTAAATCCTGTTGGTACTGCGGATATCTAGATGAACTTGAACCTGCTTGACCTGGTCCTGCTTTTTGAGCAACTGGAGCATTTCGACTAGGGACTTGATCACTTGAAGTATGCTGTCGCTGCCGAGGAACTGGATGCGATGCTTTAGAATAATTGAAAGGTGGAGCTGTCTCAGAAGCCATAAAGGCTTCGTGACAATTGGGGCAAAGCAGAGTATGGTTGAGATACATCTTAAGATACTCATAATGCATCTTGCATCGATGACAGATGGTCCAAAAAGTATCAGTTCTTTGATGAGATGGAGTAGGAGTTGGTGTAGGCGGTGCCTTCCCACTAGTGTTTTGGGTTTTTGGAGCTGATGTCGTCCTGCTCGCAAAGTTGAATACACCATTTGGCCTGGATGGTACTGATGGACCACCAGTTTGCACCTGAACTTTCTGTTGAAATCCTTTAGAGCCCCTCCGTTGATTATACGCCAACCTCTTCGCCTTATCTGATAACAAACTCCAGGCCTCTGAAATAAGCTTAAATGCACCATCAGAACCAACTGATTTATTCTTATCAGGATGCAGCATGAGCGCCAATTTTCGGTATTGTTTTCTTATTGTTTCATCATCAGCTGACGGGCTCACACCAAGCACCCCATACCAATCAATTTCTCCACTTATCTTATTCTCTGCAGAAACATACACATCAACTGTAGTCAACATTTGAGAAATACCATCCAAACCTGGATATAGAGCTTGTGCCTTCAAAGCAAATTTTTTTGCACCAGCAAAATCCTTTTTTTCTAACTTGCTCTCAGCAATTGATTTTGACCTGAGGGCTTCATCTTTATTGCACTCCATACTTTGCAACTGGTTTGCCTCTCAAATGTTTGCCTGACTATTGACAGCGGTCTCAGTACAGCATGACAAACCCTGTTAACATCCAAAGACCAGCTGAACACAACCAAAATATAAAGTGCTGGGTACTAAAAATCTCTGCATAACAGAGATCCTCTTAAATCTTAACTCTCAAGTACCTGATTCATTTCAAGCGTTAAAGTAGAAGTGATTATAAAAAATTAAAGATCATGCAACAGAAAAACGTTGAGAACCAAGTGATATTCATAGAGCAGGCTTATCTCAGTTGTATTCCCGTAAGTCAGTTTTTTGATCGATAACCTCAATTTCAAATATACTGGCCTCCTAAGTTACAACACCGAAAAGCATCAAATCGGTGGATCATGAGTTCCAGTCTCCAATATTGGGACAACAAAGAAGGAAGAAGGAAGAAGGAAAAAGGTTCATTAAATGACAAATTTAAGTCTTAGAGATCAGAACCAAGCTTATCAACAAAGAACCAAAAGAAAAACTATAAAAGAAAATTGAAGTTGCTCATATAATATTATATTTCGATCATGGGTTCAAAACGGTTTAGTGATCTAGACCCGATCAGTTTTATGAGTCGGCGAACAATCTGAGCTTTAAAACAGTGTAAACAAGTATGAACCACTATCCGTAGCTTATTTTTCTTTAAACACTCAAATGCAAATTCGCAAATTCCTTTAGAATCCAGTGAAAGTTACAGGAAAAGAGAAACAAAAACACAAGACACCTAAGCGCCAGAGTCCGTGAAGAATGACATTAAATCAAATCTGTCAGTTGTAAGGCAACAAAGCCTACTACATCAAATCTTAATTCCAAGTTCTAACAGCATTGATTTAAAAATAACAATTCAACACTACCACAGAAATATGCCAAAAAAATGGCTAAAACTCACGAATCACAAATAAAACAAAATTCAACAAAAATAGACCAGTAGAATGGATCTGAAATGATTGGACAAACACAAAACCCAAATTCCACACCAAAATTCAGATTCATGCACTGTTCAGAAACCCTAGATTCAGAACCAAAATTTTCAATCCTCAAATAGAATTCATTATATAAAATAAAAGAGAGAAGGAGAAATTACCCTTTAATTTCGGAACTCGAACGAGCAGGATGCGAAATTTGTCGGGATTTTTTCCTTTTTTTTTTTAATTTAGTTTTTCCCACCAAATTGAATTGGGGGACTGCAAAAGTTTTTTAGTCAAACCCCCCCAAGAGAAAGAAGAAATCTGAAAGGCCCTAAAAAATCTGAAATTGAAAATGTAGTGTGGTGTAGGGTTTCATTTTTATGTTTTAAACCAACCTTTGGTTAACACTAACTAGACCTAAAATTAACTAGGGTTAACCAGTACATTTGAGCTTAACTAGAGTTACTTTTTTAACTAGAGTACCTTTTTTGCCCCTTTTTGTAATTTTAAAAATTCAAAAACTTTAATTTATTCGATTCTACTCTTATAACGTTTTCTGCATTTACTCGTTCTATCTCCAACTGAATTACCTCATCTCTTATTCGTATATCAACATCTACCCGATTATCCGCACCGTATCCAATTAAATAAAATCTTCTTTTTCATACATTATTATTTTTCATTGTAAACTCGCAACAGATACGTGATTCAGTTCATCTTTGCATATAATTTAACTCATAATTTAATATTCTTTACAATTTAAACAATGATTTTTGTTCATTTAAAATTTCAGTTGGTCCATCTTAAAAAAAATAAATAAACTTAAATTGTTTTAGGTCTTTAGAGGTAATTTTAGTAAATTGAGGAGTTATTCTTCAAAAAAACGATACTTTATTTGCTAACAAATATTATTTCTCCAAACTTAGTATGGCATAGGCATTAAGGGACATAGCATAAAAGCTAAGTTATTTGGGATTAGTTTTTCTATTGCAAAACCTCATTTTTTTTCAATCTATTCAATATATACACACCACATGTATAATAGCATTTGCAAGTCATGTTCTGGACATTGGTCCAATTTTTAATCAACTTTTCTATAAATGGATTGTTGCTCTTCAGCAGTCAATTTCAAATGGCACATGGTTTGATTTATTGAGTGAATATTGATGGAGGTAAAAACTTGTAAGATAGTTTTGAAGTGTAAATGAAATTCGAAGGGTGTTGACATGGGTGAAGATGCAATAATCCTACAGTATTCACAATATATATTGACTTCCCCGATGATTGATCCAATCTTCTTCATAAAGAATGCAAAGAGTTTAATGCAACTAAGCAGAATAAACCAATCAATGGTATTGTAGGCTTTCCAGAGACAAAACAGGAAAGTGGAGGACATGAACTGGAAACCTAGAGACCACCAATTTTCGTATAAGAAAAGAATTACAAAATACTATCATTTGAAGTGTGGGAAATTACTAACTTTTAAGAGATGATGAACGAACAACTATACCAGTCTTCATTTAATTGACCCAGAAAAACACCTTCATGAGCATCGACTTACAACCACACTGGCGATATAAATTACAAGACAACTTTAAGAAACGAACCAATGAATGAATAAATCACAACCCCCCTCAGCTCATGAAATGTTATTACTCAGGTTGCATGTGGAAGTCGTGCAAATTAAGTGTCCATAAAATCATCAACTGTGTTAGGTCTCCTGTGGATCTGCTACGGGTTTCTGCTGGGATTCCTCAGCATCTGGTTTGCTACTTTGCTGAGTTTCCGAGGGTTCAGCACTGAGTCTGAGATGCTGCTGGGTTTGCTCAGGTACCCCTCTCTGGTGGTTAAACTTTACGACAATGCAGGTGATATTGTCAGCACTACCACGACTAAATGCTGTTTCTGTCAACTTCCGAGCAGCCGCTTCGGGCTCTTCTTCTGTTTGCGCTATCAAGACAGCATCCTGAAAGTAATGCGAAGGGGGATAACTACTGATGATACTAATGCTAAACATAGTTTTGAGATATTCATTTGGTGTTCATTTTATACTATATTTTTGTGGAAGGCACATAATTCTAAAACATATATCAAAATATTTACTGTGGAGTCAAAATCACATTTTTACAAGTAAGAGTCCTGGATGGTTTGTCAAGAGGCATTAGTAATATCTTGTCTCTTTTATGTATTCACTTGCATCCATAACTTAGTTATCATTAAATATAGTGATGATGATCCATCAGGGGATTCCTGCAGTTTTCTGCATAATATCTTGTATAATTATTTAGTTATATAAAGATAGGCCTGAATTCCATTAATAGTATCTAAAACACCAGTTTGTAACAGGCAAAACTGGATTAATACATAAAAGGGCCCAAAAGAAGATAAAGATTCAGAATAGATGATAAATGAGGATCTTTGTCTATCAGAAAGATTACCTCATTAGGTACAACATCCCAAAGTCCATCACTGGCAAGCACAAGCATTTCAAGATCTTGGTCAACCTCTTGCTCCTACAAAGTGACAAGAAAAGTTGAAAAAACTCCGACTAGATGACATGACTCCATGATCATCTATGCACAAATAAAGTAACAATAGTAACCAATATCTGCGCTTCGTGGCAAACACCAACTGAGTACATCTACCTACTCTCCTATGCTCTATCAGTTTATATTGTATCTGGCTCTGGCTGATTAATGACTTATTGATTCGTTTCTATGATTGGCAAAACTCAAATTTGTGATAACACAACACTCGGGAGGCTGGTTGTGGTTCATCATTATGAACCAACAGAGTTATTAATATGAAGTAATCAACGATGATTAAAATTCTGAAGAGTACCTGAATCTCAGGTTCAGCCACAACAAATTGCTTCAGCATGCGATTGCCAAAAGCACGAGACATGGCCAAGACACCTCCAACTCTCCAAGTGCCTAATGCAATAGCAGTGATGCAAGGTACATCAGCTGCTTTATAAGTATTGAATGCCACTAGATAATTTATTTTATTTTCTTTTTTACTTGTCACCAATAACCTTTTCAATGATAAATGACCTCTCCTGACATGACAATCTGAAGTAAAAAGAATTATACAAAGATCATTTAGTCCATGGATAAGGCTCCATTATCCATGTTATGTGAAGCATCATAAGCCAACTCAATATATTGCATGAAAGAGATCTTCAGTTAGATTATTGCTGATCAAATAGAAGCTAAAGTACCACTTGTTGCTTTGGCAAGGAACTAATGAGCAAAAACTCTTGCTGACATAAAACAGAACCTCTCCCTATATCCTACATGATAATCAGTCAACAAGGAAGATTCTTGCTACATTGCAAAAACATCCAGTAAGCAAGAAGTTGACACATGGAAGGGTTATACCTGCCCACATCACAACACCTCCGGCACTTTCAATTCTCTTCCTCTCGTCACTTCTATTTGGTTTATGATCTTCAGATAGCGGAATTGCTGTCAAACAAGAAAAATTACCTCAATAGTTTGTGTAGCGTACCACCGAACTCGAAATAATCATCATCCTCACCAGCAACCAAAGTGGATGCTGTCAAAATATTGTAGAAGCATAGATACTCAAAAATTAAGAAAGTCACTTCAATATCCCATCACCACAATACCAATCTCTTGATTTGTCTATCTACCCCATGTTAACCAATTTTTAGGAACTAGAACGTACTCACATGTAAAAGACAAGCGATGATCATAGATCATTTCTTATGCCAATTAATATTTCAAAGGCTTTCAAAGCCCAAAAATCACAAAACTTTCCACATGCAGGCAGCATCAAGTTTTGGCTGGAACATGACAGAACACCATGCAGGGTCAGATACAGTGCTTAGGATTGTGATGGTAAAAAGTATCTTGATCCTACAACAAAAGTATCACTTTTGCTAACTGGTTGCATTTCCAGAAAAACATTAGATTTAAATTTTCATTAGAGTTGTTGGTAGTTAGTCACCAAAGAATAGCAACCAACAACATTTATATCATGGAATAATTCAGAGGTTAACATTTAAAGAAGATTCATAAATAGTGTTATCTGCAGGGGAAGGACTATAGGACTTCCCTTCAGAATTAAAGGTATACTAAAAGTAGCTGAAAACTTTTAGTACCTTTTCCAGCTTTTGATATTATAGTTCGGGAATCTCCAACATTAGCAACATAAAGGTGATTGCCAACAAGAACAGCTGTTGAAGCTGTAGAGCCATCATCTCGGAAAGTGTGCTTTTCGGAGTCCAAGAAGTCTGCATCAGTTTGCTGATATGTCTGACCTGTACTTTTATATAATCATTAGGGTGCCCCAAGGAGCTAAAAGAGAGAATGTAACAAACTAATAAAAACCCACTCATTGGTAACCCATCTTCCATAGAATTTAATGTTTCAAGACATGCAACAAAAAGAAAGGTTAGCATAAGTAGTTCAAGATGAGATATAAGCTAATACTGCAATCATTTTCTATGAGACTAGTTTCATACACATGCTATATAATATAGGTTATACATGACATGCAGAGTACCCATATTAATCAGAGTCTGGTAATATCCACCCTGCAACCGCACGTCAATGTTCTGGTAATAAAAGGTGATGACTCATAATTTGCAACTCACTTATTGCTAGTTTCGCGTTCGTAATAAATTCTGAATGTTTCATGAGATTCTCAAAAAGATGTTCCTTCAAAAATTCAGCAGCACGAGAGCCTCCATGACCTGCCATGACGAATTCTTGTTAGAAGACTGAAGACGAGTACGAAATTTCCACTGCACAATTAGGTCCAAAGAAAATATGAGAAGCATTTAGCTCGAAGCTTGACTTTTTCTACTTTTAAAAGCATGCAATGCAGTCAAAGTTAGCATCTACCTTGCTTTAGCCTTCAGATTCAAAGGAAAAAGTTAAAATAGAGAGTGGTCATGAACAAGCTCAAGCCAGAGACCTTTTATCATGATCAATTTGAGTCGCCAAGCTCACTTAGGTTCGCTAAAGAAATGGACTTGAACAATCTAAATGAGACAGCTAGCACTAGGAGTTCTAAGCTAATCTACCAGTCCTAATTCCCTTATTGCAGGTCATCTCCAAACTCTTGGAGTTACACGTAAAATAGGCAGTTGTGAGCAGCTTCAATTCATGCATATATTAAGAACCACTAAGGACTGCTATATGACAACTCTTGTCTTTACATGGGCCATTTACTGCAGATTGCACCCACTAGCAGGTATTCCATTTAATTAGCAAATAATTTAAGCTTCAAGATGAAGGACTATAAGAGAAGAGCTCACCATCAAAGATCCCAAATAGGCAGACAGACTGTCCATTTATCTTCGAAGTCTTAATGTCATAAAAATCCTCCATCTTAGCCCTTTTTCCTCTAAAACTAGAATACCCACAACTTAATCTTCCATCTCCACTGCCAACCAGGAAACAAAATGTGAATGTGACTTGAAATAACATTACAATGCTCATAACATAAGAGTAAACAAACTCAGCAGCGAAAATTTGATATTTGTTTAAGAAAGCTAATACACCATGCACCTTGCATGTAATTTCAACTATTCCATAATATAGAAAAATGAGCATTGCATTTGGTAAACTTCGAGCATGCCTTGATATGTAATTGAGGAAACATAGAAGGAACAAGACTTTAGTCAAATCAATAAAGATAAGGTCCATAAGGAACAATCCAAGAACTTTTAGTTTAACATTAAGAAACAATCTGTTATCATTAAAAGCAATCCTTCCTCTCCTTTCAGGAAGGAAACCACATTGCCAAATGCTCATGTAATAGAACACTCTATCCTCCATTAAATAACTTACAAAGAAAATAAAAGTACAGACAAATCCACCAACTAATTCTGAAAAACACCACACTGATCTCACTATCAGTGATTAGTTTTAATACTGTGTACTTTACCATCAAGGTTCTGTGATAATCACCAAAACATATGCTTGATTAACTCATTAGTGATGCCAAATATAAAAGGTGAGATTTTCTGGGTTTGCCAAATCTTTATTGGATTATTCACACTACAAAGAGATGCAAGGATAACAACCAAAACTTTACTTGAGTAGCTAACTATCCGACCCATATTCTTAGATAAAAATAACACGATTAAATCCTACATATTCAATCACCTCTTCCATCCTCCACTGGCATAACCACCGTTCTCATCCTTCTCAGGTAATGTATCACTCATTGGTCCTTTAGAAGTTGCACCAGGATCCAACATTGTCATTCTCGGTTTTCAAACTCACGACCACAAATAAGTTGAGCTGCAAGTTGCATTGAAACCTCCACCGCTGCAGCCAATTTGCCTCACCTCAGTGTATCTCCCAATATGTCCCACACAAAGAATACAGACTTCAAAAAGCTGTTGATAACAACTTAACCAGATCCTTGATCTTAACTTTTGAGTAATAAGCCAACCTACTAAGAAGAAGAAAAAGAGAAAGAAGATCAGCATCACATTTTTCCATCATATTAACAAGAAAATAGTGAATATAACGGATTAACATGAATCAGTAATTATTGATGAAAATGGGAGACCGAGTTGAGATAGTTTAACATAACAAACAAATCCTCTGTTTCTCCACTTCAAGCTCAGAATACAGGAAACAATAAGGTTTAAATAGATTCACTTTTGTCACGATAAAGTACACTTTTTAGTACAGACAACTTTTTTTGCATACCACGTAAACTATCCATGGACACTATTTCATTTTAAGTCATGCAGCAAATAGACCTTTATTCGATTTGCTCATAAATAAAATAATTGAAAAGGTTGAATCTTGAGCTGACACAGTAGTCAAATAACCATATTAAACTCAATAAAGTCGTCCTTTTATACTCGGCACAAATTTTATTTCCTCAATTATTTTATAACACCGGTGTAAATTTGCCGCTTTCATTTTGCTACGTATTTAATCTCAAAACGAAGCAGTACAATCGCTTAGCATGCTCCACTAAGTTCTTGTAATCCCATAAACTTCACGACCAACCCGCAGATTTTGATTTAAAAGAAAAATAGAAAAGCAGATTAAAAAAAAAAAGAAATAAAAGAAAAGAAAACGCGGCTCTTACATTCAGAATTTCAGATTATCTGGCTCTTCAAGCTGCAAAACCACATCGCGAGATGTGGATCTGCCGCCATTATCGTAATAAAGAATTTATTTATTCAAGAACAAATCTGATTTGGAAAAATAGACACATAATTCACGTCTCGAACGAGTAGAGCTCGATCACATTCAACCTTCAAATCCAGCTGTGTGAATCGGGTAGAAGATCCGAAACGTTCGATTCCTCGCTAACAGAAATGCTCGTTATTGTGGTAGAATGTGAAAGAAGAAAGAGATGCTTCACAAAATCTGGAAACCCTCAGGCTCAGGGAAGATGAATGCGTTTCCGTTGCGGGGGTGGAATAGAATAGAGTAGGAGAGAGAAAGACGCGATGTATTATTGAGTTTTGAATCTGCTTACACCCCAAGACAATGTGCCCACGTGGCATTTACATTGTAACTTTTCTTTAACTTATTATATGACTAGATTTAATTTCATAAAATAAAATCAAAAAGTTCTATCAATACTTAGAAATAATTATAATTCTATTTTGATTATCTACTAACATATAAGTACTTTAATAAATCTTTCTTTGAAATCATACTTTTACATAATGAACCAGAAATCGCATTGAATAACCCAAAGTTGCAACTTAGCTTTTCAAGACTGCGTATCATAATCGATTTAAAATTTATTATAAAAATATTAAAAATTATATTGTGATCACCATATTCAATTAATTATCTTAAGAAATAAGAAGCATAAAGGCACCCAATTTTCGTGACTGTGAGGAAAGCCAAAATACGAATCTGGCTCTCTAAACTTTTGTGTGTCCGATTTTTATTGCTTTGATACTTTGTGTATATTGATTTATAATTTTATAATCTATTTGTAATTTAAGGGTTTGAAACGCATTGGCTTGTAATAGTAAATAGGCCCTCCACCCAAAAGTGGTATCATACATATTAAGGCTTTTTTATTTCCTATGTGTGTGCACGACTGCTAAATCTCTTTTAAAGCAATATTTTTAATTTCAGGTGTTTGTATTGTCATTCAATGGTTGCAAGTTGGAACATGAGAAATACATCATACAAAATTAGGCGAAAAAATTTCAAATGACTCATTTTGAAATTCTTCAAATTTAAATTTATCCAAATAAATTTTAAAATCTTCCGTCCATATACTGCTTATAATATTGCATGCCACAAATTGTATTGCCCTGTCTCTGTCTTTCCTCATTTTTCAGACCCAACAGTCAACTTACGCAATTGCTTTTATTATTTTGGATAAAAGTCACCATCCTTGACATATATATATATATATATACACTAGCGTGTATCATGTACTATGCATGAATTAAATTAATTAATAATTAAAATATATTTTATAAAATTTTAATTATGTAAAAATAAAATGAACCAGCTTCTTTTAAATTATTAGATAAATCTTATTTTGATACTCAGAATTTTATTACTAATGTCATTTTGATATTTGAGTAATTACGAATGGTTCAATTGATATCCGAATTTCATTATTTATAATACTTTGGTATTATCTTTTTAAGTAATCACCATTTTACCATTAGAGTTAAAAATGTAAAATAATAATTATGTTAAGACAAAATTGAATAAAAACCAATCAATATATTTCTCTTTATTTTGGCTTTTCTTGTATTTTTTTTTTACTATATTTACTTTTAATATTTATAAAAAAATTATTATTGTAGCTTTATAATTATAGTCAAGTAAGTTCACTTAATAAATAGATTTAAAGTAGTAATTTTGTTTAAGTTATATATTAAAGATATAGGACGTAAATATTTTAATTCATCATCAAAGATATTTACTTGTATTGAAACCAAATATTAAAATTTGATTGTAGAAACTTAAATTGTATATATAAAATTTCAAAAATAAAGATAAAAATTAAATTTTTTCGAGCTTGCAATATATCTTGAGGTTGACTTTTAAGATAATTTATTACCAAATAATGAGCTATCTTATAAGTATTTATAAAGAAAGTTGGTGGCAAATAAAAGAAATGTTATTATCAGGTCTAATAATTGAATATAAAATTTGAAAGTCAAATGGTTCAATTAAAGATACAATATATTGATTAAAATTTACTCAATTTTGTTTGGTATATTAACTTATTTTATTTTAGCATCTATGGTAAAATTGTGATTACGTAAGAATATAACAGAAAAAAATAAATGAAAAACATCAATTGGGTATTAAATGATATTAAATTTGAGTACCATTTTGGAGTTACTTGTAACTAGTCGGGTACTAAAATGACATTAATGACAAAAGTCAAATATCAAAATGAATTACTCAATTATTATATAAATAAATATCAATCATCAATAACTATAAGTAATTGATATTAAATAATTTATAGTCTATACTCTTATTCTTATCTTAAGCAAAAGTGACAAATGTAGCAGGCCTAACTCTTCGAGACTTCAAATTGTTCCTCTTGTTAAGATCTAAAATTTGAGTAAGACATAGTTTCTTGTTTTCAAATATTTTGCTATTAACAAAGTTATGTACAATATTTACTAAACTTGCCTATTTTTCAATTATTCAACCATTCAATTTTTACTTTAATATTCACTAATCTTGTCTATTAACAAACTTCAGATACTATTCAATGTATAATTACACTAATTTTTAGAAAAAGTATATGCAATTATTATTTATTTTATTCCCCACCAACACAGTCGGACACCAACATAGATATATAACCGATGAGGTCTAGTTGAATTGGCGAAACTGAAGCTTCATCATTTTAGAGGTCATGGGTTTGAACCCCCCTATATGCATTAGATGTTGTTCGACTGTATAATAGGTGTTTGTCTACTATAATAATAGATATTATTTAGATTCTATTTATCTGATATTGTTGACCATGGTATAATTATTGTAATTATTTATTAGATAAGAATGATTTTAATTGAATTATTTCAATCAATGATAGTTGATCACTTTTAAATAAATAAATAAAAAACCATAGGTAATATAGATAACTGCAAGCACCGGACGCGAAAAGAACCGGAGAGAAAAGTCGCACCCATTAGGAATTGGGTCCCACCGACGATGACTTTCCTAAAAAGTGCCGGTTCATTTGAACTGTAGTTGGGTTGGGTGGACTCATACCTGCGGAAGAATCGCTTTGGTTTTCTCTCTCTACAAATCCAACTGCAATATTACAAAGACAAGACAACATATTATTATTCAATTTGCGGAAAATATTTACTGATCGTGAAGAAAAAACAAACACGAGTAGAAAAGGTTAAGAATCGGTCCACAAATTGGAAAAAGTGAAGCCTCCTGGAAGCTTCTCCCCCGTTGTTATCTGTCGCTCTCTTGCACAATACAAAGCAGACGCATTGATGTACGACGTCGTGGACTGCTCTTTATAACAACTCATACTGCGGTATTTATGCTTGCTCTCTCTCTCTCTCAATATATATATATATATATATATATTATATCGTTTTCAGTTTTTCTGTTGCCTGTTGATTTTCGTGCTGAGGAAATCGGAGTCAAACTGGTGAGTTTTGAATTTTTTTTTTATGTTTATTTTTTCCGAGCATGTTTGGTTGATTATCTGTTTTTTCGGAAGGAGAGAACTGAGTGTGCAGTGTGTATGAGTGTTAAAAGTTGCAATGTATCTCTGTTGTAGGTTTAGAGACTTGATTCTGTGAACAGAGCGTTTACTTTGATGGAGTGGAGTAATCAGTGTTTCTTTTTTCTTTTTTTTGCTAGGGAATTGATTGATAAAGCTTATCAATGTTGAAATGGTACTGCTGTTTAATTCAATTTAAGATTGTGACGGTTCTGAAAATATGGATTTAGAAGGCGTACTGCTCTGTTTAATTTTTCTGGCTGCTGATCAAATTGTGGTTATTACTTAGGATGTTTAAAGTGATGGTTGCTTTGGCTAATGGTAATTCAGTTTAGTGACTGGAAGAAAATTTTTTTCTAGTTGCATATTTCTGAGTTAGGCAATGGAATAATCTGATTTATAATTGATATGCTGTTGAATTTTCCTTTTCTTTATCCGTTTTCTTATAAAATATAGAACTTTATATGTCGAAAAGAGACTTAATTATAGTTTGATGTCCACTTGGTATTAGTTTATGCTTAAACTTGAGAATATGAATGTCTCTGCTCAAGTGGCTAATAATTCAGTTTGTGCTTTCAATATTGACTTGGCAATGAACTACCTCTGATAGAAGGTACTTTAATCATATTTCCAGGAGTCCCTACTGGGGGTTATTTCAAGGAAACTCTGGTGCTAGCAGAAGCATCTTGTGCACGTGGTTCTCATTTCTGTTCCCATAATCGGAAGTCCTTTTTCTTTTTGCATCTATTCTCATGTGAGCTGGAGTTATGGATTACCACCGGGATAAGTTTGTTAGGTTAGTTCATGATACTTGCCATCTATTTTCTCTGCAATAGTTCATTTTTTCTCTTTGTTTGAAGTTGGGTGGGGAGAAGAAGATAAAGTAATGGCATTTACTCCTTTGCCTTCCCTCTCCATAAACAACCTATCCACATCCACACAGAAGAAAAACATGTAAAAGAAATCCAAAAGTGTCATGGTACTATGACTTGACCGCAGTACTTCAATAGTCTTTAAATGGAGCTGGGTAATGTCTTTGTTCTAAACCAATATAATAAGTTTACCTTTCAGGTTTAAAGATTGGAGATCAGAGAAAAGTTTTAATGGAGAATCACCCTCTAGAGGTGGACGGCAACTTGCCAGACTTAGATCAGCAGTATGCTCAGTTTCAGACAAATTCCAGAGAGGACTAGAATCTGGCTCTGAGAGAATCAAGAAGTTCACAGGATCAATAAGATCCTTCTCTTTTGGAAAGTTTCAGGATGAGGGGTCTAGGAAGAAAATTCTTGATCCTCAAGGACCGTTTCTTCAGAAATGGAATAAGATTTTTGTATTATCATGTGTGATTGCTGTCTCCTTGGATCCCTTGTTTTTCTACATTCCCATTATTAACGATAATAAAAAGTGTCTTGATTTGGACCGGAAATTGGAACTCGCTGCTTGCATTCTTCGATCCTTTACAGATATCTTTTACCTCATACATATTATTTTTCAGTTCCGTACTGGTTTCATCGCCCCTTCTTCACGTGTATTTGGAAGAGGTGTCCTAGTTCAGGATTCCTGGGAAATAGCAAAGAGATATCTATCGTCGTACTTTATAATTGACATTCTTGCCGTTCTGCCACTTCCACAGGTAAGGAAGACAACTCTACATGCACGATATAAGCTAGTTTTTCATGATCATCGCTCTTGTAACTGTGTATCAATATACATGCGTAGGATGGTTACTGGGCATTGATTAGTAATTGTTTGTTGTGGAGAGTGCTCTATTTTACAAAGTTTGTTTGTTTTAAGATTATTGTTCTACTGGAATGTGCCTCTATATCTGATCATCTTGTAACTTTCTCAGATAGTAATTCTCATCGTCATTCCCAATTTGAAAGGTTCAAGATCTTTGAACACAAAGAATTTGTTAAAATTTGTGGTCTTCCTCCAATACATACCAAGGGTTCTCCGAGTCTATCCCTTATATGGTGAAGTCACAAGAACTTCTGGCATACTCACTGAGACAGCATGGGCTGGAGCTGCCTTCAATCTTTTTCTTTACATGCTTGCCAGTCATGTAAGTGTGGCTAAAACTTCATGTGCATTCGGCTTAACTATGTTCCTTTTCTGCTTTCCTTTTAACATTATTTTATTCTTATTTGTTCAATGAGTTTTATTTGTTATTTGAACTTTTCTTTTCGTCTATTGGTTATTTATTTTTGTAAATAAGCTCTTTTGGGAGATATTGTACAAAATATACTTCTATCCACTGTGAGATTATGAGAACCTCCATGTTTTCATTGCTAGAAAATCCAAACAGATGTTAAAAGATAAAATTACGTTGACCTAAAAATAAAAAGAATATAAACTGATGATCAGGGCCTCCTTGATAAGTCAGTGTAATTACCGAGTCTACCATTCTCCTTTATGAAAATACGAAAATCTCCCCTCCAAATTTACAATGTTGACATATCACCCCCTTTCAAATTTATTATGTTTAGATGCCTTCCTAGGAGTGTAATTTTTTTCTGTATAGTTACAAAAGGAAGGTAATCATAAGTTTCTGATTTTGTTGATATTATTATTTTTGAAAATTGTATGTGGGATTTTCTGTTAGAAACATGGATGAGGATTTTATTAAGTGTATGCTTATTCTATGTGTTTAATTAAAGCTTAAATTATATGTTTGTTCTTATAATGTTAGAGCAGTTAGAACTATGAAATCAACAATGGTTTGAAGTAAGTGAAGCTTCATACATTACTTTGTGAAAATCATTACAAATTGTAATAGCATTTAAAAGAGTTGTATTACAAGATCTAGTCCCAATAAATTAATTTAGTTTAAGTTTTTAGGAAACTATACTCTCCAACCATCCTTATCCAGTAGCTTCATCTCATTATATGGTGTAGTTAGATGAACGCATTATTGTTTTCCACATAAAAAATGAAAATATAAACAAGAGATGAGAAATGCATCCAGCAAGTGCATGATGCAAACAATATTGCCTTGCAATTGACCTTACAAATTTTATTTATTACACAACCCCTCCAAGTTTGAACAATTATTAAGGGTAGATTTGAAAAAATCAATTAAATCTTCTGTGTCATTTTTTGTCCAAAAATCCTAATGGAAAGGAGCATTAGTTAATGCTGTAAACTTAAAGGGGAGGTGTTTGTAATTCCACGAGGCCGAAGGGTACAGTATGGGATTGCACCGACACCTAGGTGAGGATTTTGTAATTAACCCTATATTCTACAGAATTGTTTGGACACACAAATGTGTGAAGTTAATGCGTTTCTCGTACTTAGTAATCTTCCTGTGCACCATCAATATAGACATCTGTTAGCATGTGTGATATCTATGAGGTGGAAATAAGTTTAGCGAGGTTGTTAATTTTTGTCACCAGGGATAGGTCTAGGATGAATCTTGCAAGGATTATGAATCTTCCGCCAGACATGACAAATGGGTTAACTTCCTTTCTTAGTTGGTTACCTTTGCTTATTGTCTCTTTGATCACTTCGCTATTAGGTGCTTGGAGCCTTTTGGTATTTGTTCTCAATAGAACGCGAAACTACTTGCTGGGAGAGAGCTTGTGGGGATCGATCTGCATGTAAAGATGCTTCCTTTTATTGTGAGGCTGATCACACAGGATTCATACAATTCTTGAATGAGTCCTGCCCTGTACAGACTGCTAATACTACGCTTTTTGACTTTGGGATATTCCTTGAAGCCCTTCAATCTGGTATTGTTGAATCAAAAGATTTTCCTCAGAAGTTCTTTTATTGTTTCTGGTGGGGACTACAGAATTTAAGGTATGTTCCTCCTAGATTTAAGGTGCTTGCATATTGATTAATACTTATGAATGGCACCCCATTCTCTGCTGGGTTCTTGTAATGTCAAATATTTAGCTGTGGTCACATTCTCTCTTGTTTCTGGGTACAAACATTATACTGCGTCAAGTAATTGTAGTTCTTAAATGCTGGAGAAAAACAGACCACCTCTAACTACAGTGCATCCTGCCTAAGCCAGTTTAAGAGATAATAAAGAAAGAATAAGGAAAGACTTGATCATGATTCTACTGTAGGCCTTCTTAATCTTTTCCTTTCCGTACCATCTCCCGATGTGTAGACTCCTGAGTAGTAAAAGATTTTTTCAATTTGACAGAATTTGGAGAGGTATTTCTTCTGCATTTTTTTCCGTGATGATCTGGATTTTAACGCAAATAAAATTTTTTTTCCTACCCCAAAATAAGTATATATGAAACAGAAGATGAGAGAACGGTAGCTGGTTTGGTGGCACCGGTACTGACACTTCTGGCCTCTTAGCCTGGAATCTATTTGTCCTTGCTGAGTTCTGGAAATTTTTTCTTTTCCTTATTTCGTGGTGAATTTTACAAACTTTGATGCAAAAATGGGAATGCAAGGAGGTTAACCACCTCCACTGGAGATTAGGTGTTGTACTCCTTGTGGATTTATGTTTTGCTTGTTTAATTCTAATCCAGATCCTTGTTTTTGTCCAATGTTGCAGTTCCCTTGGTCAGAACCTTCAAACAAGTACCTATGTGTGGGAAATTTGCTTTGCAGTTTTCATATCTATATCTGGCTTGGTGCTGTTTTCGTTTCTGATTGGGAATATGCAGGTCAGTGAGTTGTTTCTCCGCATGAAGTTTTGGATTTAGGAACTTGTAATCTTCTTACATGATGACTAAGAGAGTGATGCACGCTTTTGTAATGGATTGCAATGTTTGCTGAACTGTCTTTGTTTATAGTGGATTCTAATGAGCTGCAAATATTGGTGCAACAGACATATTTGCAGTCTACAACACTGAGATTAGAGGAGATGAGGGTGAAAAGAAGAGATGCAGAGCAATGGATGTCTCATCGTCTGCTTCCTGATAGCTTGAGGGAGCGAATCAGAAGGTATGAACAATACAAATGGCAGGAAACTAGGGGTGTCGACGAAGAGAATCTTATTCATAATCTTCCCAGGGACCTCAGAAGAGATATAAAGCGACATCTCTGTTTAGCTTTACTCAAAAGAGTGAGTTTCTTCTCAAAACCCAATTACTTAAAGTATAATAGAAGAACAGTTGAATACAACTTAACTGGAAGTTCTTTCCCTTATCAATGTTGTCGTGGTTTGTTCCTTTTTGTACTCGTGTTATATGTATGATAATTGCATCGCTCTTGATAAAGGTAACTTCCTTTTGAGCTGTTTTTTGCTTGGTGAGCATGTCACATTGAGTCATAACTTTGTTTTCGTTGGACTCATAACTATTTTCTTTCCCCTGTCAACCAATTTGAATAGAGAAAAGATAGTCCAAGTTGCTAAAACATTTGCCATTAATCACATCCAGAAGGCTACCTTCTCTTAATGAGAAACCTTGTTTTCCTCTTACTTGATCATAGAACTAGGAAGTTGATACTCTCAGCTAATCATGCAGGTGCCAATGTTTGAGAAAATGGATGATCAACTCTTGGACGCAATGTGTGACCGTCTGAAACCAGTACTTTACACTGAGGATAGCTACATAGTGCGGGAGGGTGATCCAGTTGATGAGATGCTATTTATTATGCGTGGCAAACTGTTGACCGTTACTACAAATGGAGGGAGGACTGGGTTTTTTAACTCCGATTATCTAAAAGCAGGTGACTTTTGTGGTGAAGAGCTCTTAACTTGGGCTCTAGACCCTCATTCATCGTCCAATCTCCCGATTTCCACCAGAACAGTTCAAGCCCTCTCAGAGGTCGAAGCATTTGCTTTGATGGCTGATGATTTGAAGTTCGTAGCCTCCCAGTTCCGACGATTACATAGTAAACAGCTGCGTCATACTTTTAGGTTTTACTCGCAGCAGTGGAGAACTTGGGCTGCTTGTTTTATACAAGCCGCATGGCGCCGTTATTGCAGGAAGAAGCTAGAAGAATCTCTCCGCGAAGAAGAAAACCGGTTGCAAGATGCTTTGGCAAAAGGCGGGAGCAGTTCTCCCAGCTTGGGTGCAACAATTTACGCATCTAGATTTGCGGCTAATGCACTTCGGGCTTTGCGACGCAATGGTACCAGAAAGACAAGGATGCCGGAGAGAATATCTCCAATGCTACTTCAGAAGCCAGCTGAACCAGATTTTACCGCTGAAGATAAATGATATTATGTACTTACCGTGATTCTTTTGTATAACTGTATAATAGTTTTTGTTGTAATGAATATAGCCATTCAGCTTGGTTTTCTCTGTCCGAGTGCAAGTTGGATGTTAAGGCATAAGTACCTTCTGTTTATAATCTGATATGTAAATCATTACGTCTTGTTGCCTGTTTTGTGTCAATCATGCCTTCTTTTTTTAGTCTTTTGACCTCCTAAAACTGCGAAACGTTGATAATGCCTGACAGGGTTAATTACAATGATAAACTTTACACTACACTATCCATTCTCTCTTCTTTCTTATTTCCATAAAGTAGAGGTTACAAACAATTTTACAAAATATTTTATATACATTGCTTCAAGAATTAAATTCAAAGTAATTATACCTTGTGTTTTTTTAGAATAAAGAGTTTTAAAGGTATAGAGGCCGTTGAAACAAGTGCTATAATATATTGAGCAATAAGCATCCGCAGACACTCGCTGTACAGATACAATCGGATGCTCATTAAGGAAACTAACTTGAACATATTCAATAAACTTCCATCACCTAGTTTACTGGGGAGGATAACATGAGAGGCTTCAGCTCCGCTTTTGCCCTTGTGTATTGGCTATTAACAATGGTATCAAGAGTAGACACAGCTTTCACGACATGCTTCCCTTTGTTCAACATCACACAGCTTGCCCTGTAACCAAAAAAGCAGCAGTTTACAACATGCACAGCTAGCAAAAGTATACTACAATCATACAAAACAAAATAAGTGGAGCACAAAATCAACAGGTGCTGTTGGTCATTTCAATTGTAATCAACAGTCATAGGACTGCTTACCTCCTTCCATTGGCTGCATCTGTAATTTCTGCTCTGCTAGGCACCCCAGTCTTGACAAGTGACTCCAGAACCTGTGTTGCCAAAATGACTGGTACATGTGCAGCACTGCAGATAGAAATAATCTCTTCCTGTATATCTGCAAGCTTCTCCCACCCGCATTCCACTGCAAGATCTCCTCGAGCAATCATCACCCCTAAGGGGTTTGGTGATTTCATGGCCTCCAGTACTAAAAGCGGCAATTTCTCGAATCCACCTTTAGTTTCAATCTTCAATACAATCCCCAACTTTGAACATTTTCTCTTTGCAAGCTCTTGGTGCAAGACGACAATATCATGAACATCTCGGACAAATGAAATCCCCACCATGTCAGCATGTGCAGCTACAAAGTCGAGATCCCTAAGGTCTTTTGAGGTGAGACCTTCATACCGAATATCACTCTCGGGAATGTTTATGGATTTTTCTGAGCTCAGTTTAGTACCTTTAAGACCAGCATGTGTGATCGTCACCACAATTTCTGAAATGCTAGTTCCTTTTATAATCCCCCATATCTTACCATCATCGAAGGAAATGGGTTCTCCAGGTTTGACTGAATCAAACAAATAGCCAGATGGGCAAGTTATCTTATGGGTGCCATTAGCTGAACTAGGTGATGTATCCTGTTCATCTGAACTATCTCGAGATATTATCAGCAAATCACCAACTCTGAGTCTAACAAATTGCTCTACAGGGGGGACATCAACCACAAAACCAACTGAAGATTTCCGGCCCTTCTCCTTAATATACAATGATGTCCCAGATTCGATATATGCAGTCTTGCTGCATTCAGCCATGAATCCAACACCAGAAAAAACAGGATACTTGCTTAAAATCGTCAGAGTTCTCCGCTTTCCACGGGTATCAGAGAATCTCACACAACTATCTACCTCCAGCTTATTGAGAAATTCTTGGCCATCCACATACAAAATAACATCAGGGGATAGGTGAGGTGGTGGTGGTCCAGCTCCTTGTGGGGTTAGCCAAACTTTGGATGGGCGTACCACCGTTCCAAACGCATTTCTTTTAGGGGAGATTTTCACCACACACGGACCATGTTTCAGTCTTCCAGTTCGAAGCTTTGGTCCAGCCAAGTCCATTAGAATCCGACAAGGTTTCTCCAGAAGCTGAGAGCACCTCTTCACCAATCTGATTATCTTGCTCCATAATTCTGGATTTCCATGTGCACAGTTGATACGAAAAGTGGTGGCCCCTGAATTGATCAGATCAGTTATATGTGTATCGTTCTCCACTACCTCTTGGCCAACTGTTACCATGATATGAGCCATTTTCTGGCCTTGAAGTGTGCCCAGAAGTAGATCCCTATTAGAAGTTACCTTTTTTATCATTGAAGTCATTCCTAAATCCAATTTTTCATCGCCCAATTTTTTAAGAACAGGAAGCCCTTCACTGGAACATGTTTGGCTGAGAAGGGAATCTGATCTTGAGCCAATTAGCATTTGAATACATGCTGAAAGACTGGAAAGAACATGCGGATTTACAGTCTCTAAAGTCAAAAGCCCAATAGAAGAAAGCTCTTCTTTGATCTGTTCTATATCTAGGCATTTTAGGGCCAAATAATGCAATAGGTTTGTCGCGCTTGCAGAGTAATTCCTGCAAATGAACAGGAAGTACGAGTTTATGGCAAAATTCACAACCACAAGCATGATGAATTGGCTTGTTTCCAAAAGACAAGTTTTCGGAAAGGCATATAGTGTATCTGGTTTAGATTGGTGGAAATATCCATAGCTCAGTCCAAACAGATTCAAGGCAATACTTGGAAAAGGAAGAAGCATTGAAACACAGGAACAAAGAGGAACAATAATGTCTATAGCACAAATCTCTTATCCAGAAAAATTTAACGTGTACCTGTGACAAGTTTTAATCCTTGATGCGTTCCATTGTTCCATTGCAAGAATGTGCAATTGAACTGCCTTCAGCTTATCAAGAAGATTCTCTTGGTTTCCCAATTTTGCCACAGTTGCTTGAAGCTCAGTACTTGATTGCACCAGGGAGGCAGCTGTTTCTTTTCTTTGCTCCTCAAAACACTCATCATCATCAGGACAAATAAACACTTCATCATCAGTAAAATGAGGAGAGCTCCGTCTTTGAGCATCGTCCTGTTCAGGTGGCATGCCATATGCAACAATTTTTGGGGTGAGTTTCTGACCCCAGCCTTGAGAAAGCAATATATGATCTTTACGACAAGGAACTTTGGGCCCAAATTTACAAGGAAGAAAGGTGGAGTTCCCATATAATACTATTGACGTGCAATCAGGGAATTTAGCCTGCATAATGAAGAAAAGCAAATGATCCATGCTCAGTAACACTGCTGAAATCCAAATTGAAGTAACTGGATGATAACAGTCAAAAACAAGTCTGAAGTTCCAAAACGAATGTATAAAATAAGTAACCAACTAATGCCTTGAGTACAGGCTAGAAATAAATAAGAAGAGGAAGTGTTAATAAAGAATGTCAAATACAATAAGAAAATCACTGAAAAGACACCATTTATCTGTGGACTACAAATGTTAATCTCTTCTCTGGGCACGGAACATAGGGTGTTAAGAGTTTGAGAAGTCTTGTTCTTTTCACTCATTCAGTAAATAAAAAGTGGCACATGCGACATTCATCCTTCTAGATTCTTCACAAATCAGTCAAAGAGCAACACTTTGGTAGCAGAGAATACGAAGGAAAACTTTACGTTCATGCATTAGATGCAGGTGCCTAATTCCTCTAAGAATGTTGAAGTCGTACTTCATCAATTATTTTCATCCCAAATCAGAGTACACCATAACTTAACAGTGCAAAAAGGTGTAAGAACTACATAATGTGCACTATATGTTTACACCAATCTTCTGGTCACCTTATACTTAATTGCATTCTGAAAATGTAAATGCTTAACCAAAGAATAAGAACTTTAGGGAATAAAAAGAAAGAAGTATGTTCCAGGATGACAAAAACTCGAGCAGCAACCTTCAGCATCAAGGAAGAAGGACAATACTCACATGATTAAGGAGTGCTGTCTGTTCGGTTATAGAGCACACTGACACAGCTCCAATCATCATTAACTGAAGTCTAGTGCCTGCAAATCATAACAAAATCGAGTGGGTTACGAAGATTTCCCTGCATGAAAGAACGTTTCCAATTCACAAGGTTATGTTTTGTTGCGAGCTCTCTCATTCAAAGGACATCAAATCTCAAAACAAATTAAGTCACCAGTGCTCATTCATATAATCTCCAAATCGATGATAAGGAATAATGTTAAGAAGTTTCAATCAGTTCATCAAAGGTTCAACTTTCCAAGCTCGAATCTTATCTGCGTTCATGTTTACTCTTGTACCCGGCAGCGGAGGAAATAAACAGAATACTTTTGAAATTCTCAAAGCCCTAGAAAGAGATAGATGGAAAATTCCAGTTTTTCACCAAAATCCCAACCTTCACTGATAATCATGGAAATGAAAGCTTCATTCTAAACAGTCACATAACATTCCAAATAAGAATTCCATATATGCATATATAATCCACAAACGCTTGGACTTTTAATTTTAATTTTGGTGGTTTGTAAATAGTAGCATCATTAAACTAAATCCGAAGTCCTCAAATCACCAAAAGTCCGAAACAAATCGAGACGAAATTCCAACTAAATCTATAAAAACAAAAGAAAAAAGGAAATGAAATTCAATATTTGCTCCTATACACACAAACACGGGAGAAAAAGTACCGTCGTAAAGCTGCTGTGGGGACTGACGGCTCCAGAACAATCAAAACCAGCTTCGATAATTCGATATCCGCTGTAAATTATCGAGATTTGTTTATGGTAGACACTGTGGAAACCAAAAATATTTAACTTGAGATAAAAAAAAATAAAGAGAAGATGTGGAGTGTGGAGGGCGCGTGCCAGATTCTGTTTCAGAGAAGGGTGAGGTAGAATCTTCCAGCAGCACGATTTATCCCCGAAGTCGCTGAACGCTTTTAGTAACGGTAAATGCTAATCAGCTTTCAGTTACTGTTGCGTTGAAGTTAAGATTACATGATACTGTTTGAGCTCCCATTCATCCATGCTTTTAACTTTTTTAAGTCATTTGAAGGATGTTTAGACGAATTTATAAACATTTTATAAGATATCAAAAAATTGATATTAATATATGATTGTTATAATTATTTAAAAATATAGATATTTGATAAATAATGTAATCAATGTATTCAAAAATAAATAATAGTTCATCACGTTTAGTCTAAAAAATCTATTCAAGTTGTCAGAGTAGGTTTAAGCTCAAAACATTTCCCCCATAAGAAATTTGTTTGATTTGTAAGGCATGAAGTAGATGAAAACAACTAAGCTCTAAGTCCTTTTGGAATGAAAGATATAGTAGAGTAGCAGTAGCATTCGGTTAAGGAATATACGAGGATAGGATACAAGTGAAGAAAACAAACCATAGTAACAACAAATCCCAAATCCATACTATTTAATATTACCACTTCTTTCAACCATAATCCATGATGATATTCAAACGCTTGTTTTAAGCTCAATCACACCATATCTAACATCTATCCTGTCCAATACATGCATGAGAGAACCACTATTATGCCTGGACTTCCTCCGCTCAAGTTGAACAATCCCGGAGAGCTTCCACCTCCCTTTTGACAAAAGATGGCAACGAAAACGCAGCTCTATGCATCTGTCAATCACAACCCAAACAAATAAGTAAACCTATTTCAGAGTATTTTCCGTAACTGAACTGGCTCACCGTGAGAGACCTTGATGAGTGTGTGTAAAATTTGCTAGTATAGCAGCAGAAATATGTGATTTCCGCCAGAAGTGATAGTAGTACAATTGATGGTTAACTAGGAGTAAGAGGTTAATCTAAAATACAAATATATATAATGTAAATTGTTGATGCTTTAAATTATAGTCTACTGTGGAAGTCAATCTACTAACTAGAGTTAACTGGGGAAAGTGCCTCAACCCCGGTGAAGCATTAGAAAAGGCAGATGAATTTGAATAAAAATTCAACATCTTAATATAAAACACAGAAAAACTAGCGATTTAAGTTACAACACAAGAAAAGATACCTCAGAGTTGTAAAACTTAAGTTGCCTCTGGTACTCAAGTGCACCATCCAACTTCTCAATGGGATTGATAGGGTGTTTGAAATCAACAGGTGGCCCCTCCGTTGCACATAACACAAATCCTATGACACCACTGTAAACCCGAGAAAGAAACAATAAGAAGTCCATGAAAACATACCAGAATTTGGATTAGTAAACCTATCATATAATCAGAATGTTCAACTATTGTTGGTGAACATACAAATATACCGAAGGGAAAAAAACACAAAACAATGAAGCTTTCACTAAGCAATTGTAGTGTAACATCAAATAGGAAGACTTCATTAAAGTTACTCGCAAGACACAGGTAAAGCTATACCTTGGATATGTAGGGACACTAGCCCATGCGTAATGGACCGAACCTTTGAATGTTTCATGACATATAGAAATCATATCCTGAATCAGATGTGTATGAAGCCACATACTCTCCGCCATATTACAAAGAACACCACCAGGCCTTAATGCTCTGGCAATGGTCTCAAAAAATGGTCTCTCCACAAGCTCCTGAGCAGGACCTGCACAGAGGCAGGCACCCAATTTATACTATTCTGGAGTATATGGCGCAAGTTGAGAAGATAAAAGAGTATAAGGTGCTAAAAACATATATTTGAGATAAAACTAATATCTCTGAATTGAAAGGTTTGAATGATCAATTCTACAATCAGTTGTTAGAATCAATAGGTCTTCAAATTGTTCATTTGAAAAAATAGAAACCCTTCTTATTGGATGATCTTGATACTTCCCTAAACCGGAAAATAGCAAACATTTTATAAGGGCCGGCCAAATTACCCCCATATGTGCAAATATGCATTGTGGTTGCAGAGAATTCATTTAAATAACATTTTTCAATCAATATTCTTCAGGAAAACTATGGGGAAAAATGAAAAAAAAAAAAAAAAAGGTGAGGACAAAGAGCAAGGAAAGAACAGAAAATGCATAGGCATACGTGTTATAATGTAAATCCTTGGTTAAGAATGTAAACGCCAAAACATTAAGAAAAAAACAAACATCCAGAAAGGTTCAATCTGCTAATAGCATACATACCCACAGGATCTGACGAATCCACAATAATTGCATCATACTTCCCCGGAGGCGTATGTCTTAGAAACTCAACAGCTGTCAAAATCACAACTTATTGAGCATATAACTGAATTACCAATGATGAAGAGTAGAATTACGGTTTCCAGGTTTTCATAGCATAATAAATCTGATCCTCAATGATCATTTGCATTTCAAAATATAGCTCTAATCTATAGGCCAAGATGGTAACGTCCAGTATATGCTTGTGAGGACACTGGCTCAAACTCAATGCAATCAATTGATATGATTTGAACAATGATTAATGCAGGATGCTGGCTACACTTAGTGGCTGTGGGGGGCCATGTCATAATCAACAAGCTAGAGGGCCTGGCTAGAAGTCAACACACATGTTTAAAGCAAGTTAATGCCCTTTGCAACAACTTGATATGGTATTAAAACAGCAGCCCAAGTAAAGAACTTCCAAATTTACACTTGAAATGAAATCAGAGAGAGCAAAGAAAAAAGTTTTTTTTTTGACAAATTCAAGAATGTTTTAGTTCCAAATAGAATATAGCATAACATTTTCAATGTATACTTTAAAGTGCCACAAGTGCATTAAGGTATGTAGAAAGATTTTAGGCATACCATCACCAACATGAAGATGCACCCGAGGATCCTGGAAACCAATAGCTAATTGTGGGAAAAATTCCTTGCTTACCTGTAATGGAGATAGGAATATAACTGCCAGCACAGGAGTATGGAATCAAGAAATTTTCCTGAATTAACTGGAGCACGAAATAAATCACTCACATCGATGACCATTTGATCTATTTCACAAATATCAATCATCTCCACAGAGCTATGACGGGCAATTTCCCGAAGAACTCCGCCATCACCACCGCCAACAACCAAAACCTGTATTCCAAAACAAAGCCAGGGGCTATCAAAATAAGCACATCAGGGTGAGGACAAATCGAAACTTATGCAAATGTAGAAACCATTGAACTCCTGCATACCAAACATGCTAAATACCATTACATTTAACCTTAACATTCTTAATATGGTTTAAAACATAATCATCTTCAAGAATGTCAAGCAATGGGAACCACATGAATGGTAACTACGGGAAAAAAAAGGTTGAGTTTTACTATACCTATTGATTTGACACTATGACTCATTGAATATGTAAATAATACCCCCATTGACAGTTTCAAAAGGGATGTAGGAAGATCTAGAATCCGTAAGATAAAATTATTCAACCATGAAAAGGGAAAGGAAAAAACAAGAACAGAAGAATGAATAGTCAGTAGTTGCAGCCACTTCCTCTCTTGAGATGGCAGCCATCCAAGGCAAAGGCAAAAATTGCTTTCTGAACCAAAAAAGGCTCAAGATTCACTGTAGGGCATCAATATGTACATAGCAGGTCAACTTAGCTCGGTTGCAAAGCCACAAAAGCCATCATGAACAAAGAAGTAAAATCACCTGTTCCCCTAAGTTTGAAGTTAATAGAAAGAGAATAAACTGGCGTAGCAAAACATTGATGCTGCCAAGAGACACAGAAATCAGGAATTTACATTTTTGGGGGCTTCAATGGAACAAAGGGGAAGATGGGCTATCATCTCCTGATAAGCACATTCATCTTTCTCAGTCAGCTGAACAATGCCATCTAGCACAAGCACTTTCCCATATGCTGTGGACTGCAAGGGTGAACAAAGAAAGCATGAGCATATATAACAAGATCAGAACTGACAGGAGGAGCAATTTCAATATAGAGAAAAAGATGGTGAACCTGGAAAACCAGAACCTCCTGGTACAATGACTTTTCCTTGAATAAGATTTTTTCCACCTTTAGCGAATGTGTTTCTCCTACAAGTAGACATGTCTTCACTAAATCAGATACTTTATTCTGAAGAGTGCAAAGGCACCAACACCACTAAAAATCAATTACAGAAGAGATCAACATGTAGTGGTTATCTTTATTCTTCCTCAGGCTCAAAGTCTAACTTCAGCATAAAAATTACAAACAAATTTGATCTGCATACTAATAAGGCAGAATCATATGTCCAAGCTTGAAGCACAAGTGAGCTTGTATGACTCATTAGCACAGTTTAATTTCTCAAAGAATTCAACTCAAACTTCCTTAATGTATTATTTCATATAAAGAACAACATTTCTTTCACACGATGGGATGCAAATAAAGTTGGTCAATTTTGAATATACACCAAGAACACTAGGCACATGTTCAAACTTCAAAGTAGCAGATTACAACCCTCAAGTTGAATAAAGCTGAGAGAGGTCGTTAAGCTAATGCTCAAGTCCATCAATCTTGCATTTACCCATTCAATCTACTCTTTTGTATCAGAATAAAGGCATGCATTGTACCTGGCCACATTGGGTTGTTGAAATAGACTTCCTTCACAGTTTTATCTGTAATCAATACCAGGCAATCACTAAGCCATTTAAACAATTTAAATACAAGAACAGAAGCTATGTTCATACAGCAAAACACAATAGAGAGCAGTCATGTTTTAATACCGGAGGATGACAGAGGTTCAGAGAACCATCCAGAAACAACTGTTGAATGGCATTTGGCATCAAGCTCAGGCTGAGACGCCTTATTTTTCAAGCAACAGGATGGGATAACATCCTCACTGGAGCCATTGCCATTACTCTCCCTCCCATCCATAGTCCTCTGGCATTCCAAACCTTTTCCTGCGTCGCCCTCCATATATTATCCTTTTCTCCTGTGGATCCAGTCTCTGATCACCAAAAAGATAAAAATCAAACTAAACATCAACCCCAGAAGACCAATAACACAATTACATGCTCATAGCCCACAAAAGAAATAAATAATAATGAAACAGAAGGTCTAAATTAAATAATTAAAAAGAAAAAAAAAAAGGCCAGAACTATACATAACCCAACAACAAGTAGCCAAGAAGCCTAAATGGTAATGTGCATACAAGAAACAGCTAAATAAAAATGCAAGTACATATCTCAGAACAAATGAACAAAAAACATAACTATAATCAGTTAATGAAAGAGCAACTAGCCCTCACATAAATATACATGCCAACCGAGATTACAAAGAAAAAACAGAGAAATGACAACAACTACATACTGGTTGACAATCTCGTCAACCAAAATACAGCAAAGAATGCCTAAAACAAATGTTTACCAGCAGAACATGAACGCTACTCTACACTGAAATAGGTTCTTGGCAAGTTAAATAGTGGCCCGTCATTGTGCCAAAGGAATGAAACAAATATATAAAGAATAAAGATAAGCTAACGAATTTTTGGAAGGACTCTAACCGGCAGATTAGGAAAGAAGAGGGAAAACCAGTTCAAGCCACTAGGCAGTAAAATATTTAACGCAAATAGAGCAGCCGATTCTTTACGATATAATTTATTGATGGAAACTGCAATTACAGTCTTTCCTTCTTTAAACATAGAGAACGATCCGAATCAACGTGCTACGTTAACAAAGCAAAAGAAAAGCTGCGTGCCTCTAACGCCATCTATAAATACAAGTGGAAATTTCGCGAAGAAACAGAAAAGACAAGAAAAAACTATAAGCAGCACCATACCGTTGATTAGTGTAGACTCTACTGATTATAGTTATAAACTATTCCCAGGTTTCTCAGAAAAGCGAAGAAAATAAAGAATTCACAAAATCGCCAGAAAAGATCACAGCTTCCCCCGAATAATACATCATGCAAATAACCGCATTTGAAAGATCGTAAACCACAGCTTAAGAAAACGTTCAACTTTTTATAAAGAAATCACACTCCTGCACTTAAACTCCAAAACCGTACTAGGGTTTACGAAATATCCGGGAGTACAGACTCTCTCTTTCCAAAAATGGGTAGAAAAAATACTAAAAAATTTACAAAAACAAGAAAAAAAAAATGTGAAAAACCAAAAAACAAAAGATCTCAGCTGCCTATAAAATGCATGTAGAGAGAGAGAAAATAGCAAGAAACGATTCACATACCTGTTTTCCGCTGTGGTTAACAAGAAGAATCGTGAAAAAAATAAAAATGTACCAAAAAATGGCACCGAAAATACAGCCGATGATAATCTTCTTCAACAGTCAACGAGAATCTTATGGAACGCAGAGATAGAAAAAGAGACTGAAATTTCTTCTCGCTCTCTTTCTTCTCTGCTACGCTCTCTGTGTGTGAACTTTCGAGAAAAGATAGCGTTAATGGAGGACAATTTATATAGCGTGCGTGGAGTATAGTATATTTAATAATTATTATTATTTTGGTATTTGAATTTTCCCCCAATTCGTAGACTTTGATTAATTCCAACTTGGTTATTTAAAATAACAAGAAATATGTTTCCCAAATTAATGCAAATTTTGCCCCCAAATGGTTGTTGTGGACACTTTCATGCCCATAAAAGCTTCACGCACAAATTTATACGTGGAATGTTGTCTACTGTATAATAGTTATTGTCTTTTATAATAGTAAGTGTGATAGAGCAGAACTATTATAATAATTCATATTAGATATTAATATCTACAGAAACAATTATTATTATAATTAATTTATTTGTGATATTAGCAAGTAAGAGATGGGCACGTGGGTACATGGAATATGGCGATCGTATTCTTATTCTTTTAGGAAATTGCTTTATTCTTAGCTCACCAAAGCAATAAAGTGTGCTTTTAGAGAATGCTTTACATGACATGCTTAAAATTGTTAATGAAGGTTGGGATTGGATGCAAAGAAAGTGGATTATTGTTCATGATTAAGTTGTAATTGACTTTGTTTAATCATACTTAGCTCATTACTTTAATCATAAATTAGAATCCGCATGGATTGAGGTGGGGTGCATGCTCATTTCAATATTTCTCCATCATCACAACTTCTTTTTTAAATAATTGTTACGTAATTGGATGTTGTTATATCAATTATTTTATGTTGTGGTTTGGACAGCCCAACTGTCCTAATCAAATTATTTGTGAACACGTTTTCCTTTCTGATACAAAAACAACAAAAAGATTATATTTGTACTATTATATTTGTTGATTAGGGTTTCTGTGCATTCAATATCTATTAAAAAAAGAATTGTGGGTGTGCTGTGTATGTTGGTAGAGTTCTTAGAGAATTGTATATTAGATATTTTTGTAAGTTAAAATTTTCCTAAAAATTGTTAGAAAAGATTGCGTTTGCGTTATGTGTGTTTCCAATAGGTTAGTCAGTTAAAAATCGCATGTGCTCCATGTTCATGTGTGACCGACAGAGTTCTTAGAAAAGATTGTGTATGATCATTGGCCTATGTGTATATATACATGTATATTGAAATATGAATGCAACGTGTCAAGACTAGAAGATAAGTTGATGGAGAAAATGAAAACGTGAGATTTAAGTGAAGTGCAGAGACATGGGCCATCATGATTAATATGGTGGTAGGTTGAATATATAGCCTATATTAAAAATAAATGGGGGCGGACTTTATATAAATTCTTATATTTGAAAATTCAAGTTTGTTTTTCAAGACTTTTACAATATATTTGAACTGATATAGTATGGTAATCCACTTATGACCAACATTTGTGAAAATAAGAAATATTCAGTTCTATGAATACTTTATCCACTATGTTATCCACAAAATACCAATGATTTGGTTGAATTAGCATCTTCACCTTCAATAAATCAGAAATTATGGGCTTAAATCTATATTTCCATACCCTTCATCATAAAATATATATATATATATATATATATTGCCCATAAATCGACCAAATCATTATCAAAATAAATAATAGGTAAATATATAATGATTTTTTTTAAGTTTGATATAATTATCAATATATTTTCATTATTTAAAAAATTACTAATACCCCTTGATTTTAATAGCTGTCTAACAATTAATTAATTCAATCCGTTAGTCTCTGTTCGTTTTTTCAATTTTTTGTGGTGATCTGATCAAAATGTCTTCGTAGACTAAGAACTGTTTGATTTTTTTAAATAAAATACAATAAGGGTAAAATTGAGAATTTAATACCTTCATCCAAGAATTATATAATTTCATCAAAATCATGAGGGTATTCGTAATTTTTAAAACAACGAGTGAGTATTCATAATTATATCAAATCTCAAAAGAGTTCGTTGTAATTTATCTTAAATAATATATATATATATATATATATATATAAAAGACGAGTTGTAAATCATTTATTGTGAACTGAGTAATTAAGTTTTGAACTGACAACCTACTAGAAATAATTGTATTTATTAAGTGGGGCATTTGAGAAATTATTTAGTAAGGGTCTAAGAACCCTAATCAAATATTTTCTTGACCTTATTAAGATTTCAAGTAACAAGCCAATAAAAATTAATATGGAAAGACGTGTTAGCTAGAAAGAATAATCTTGACATCGACGTCCCACCTAATTCATTGCACTCAATATAAGTATAAGGGTATTTCTACCACCTTAACATATTCTGTAAACTATTTTAAAAACTTATCAAATTAATGTTATAAAGTTTTCTTATCATTTTCTTAAAATAAGAATTGCATATGATAAACTCACTAAATAAGATGTTGGAATTCTGTAAGTTTTTTTTGAAAAAAAAAAAAATGAGGAAGTCCTAATTTATTTTAAGATTTTAGCTATTCCTTCTTCCGAATTAATTAAAAGTTTTATAAGCTTCATCGTCTTATTATCCAAAAACTTATTTTCAACGATACATACACTCTACCATTAAAATATTAATATTAAATTATTCTTTTTTCTAAAGCTTAATTTTTTTGTTAAGATGATTGTTTAACATCTTGTAGATATATAAATTTATAAAATTGTGAATTTAAGCAGAAGCCTTGGCTGAAAATAAACTATCAAATTTTGTCTTTGGGCTTAATTAGATCAAATTTGGAGGTCACTTATCTAAATATATTTTCATTTCTCGACAAAATAATTTTTTTAGAATGTTCATGCTATAGAATTTCTTTCCTTAGAAAGAAAATTTAAAATTGTACAAGATACATGTATGGGTGATTTATTCCTCATAAGTATTAAAGTGTATGGTGCAGGCAGGCTAGGGGCCATGGTGAAACTTAGAAAGGACCAGGCTGCACATGGATTGGTCCACTTGATAATTAACTGCTAGGTACCACTCATTTATTCACAATGCCAGTGGACCATTGATATATACATGGCAACCACTATTCTTCATATTCGGTATAGTTATAAAGGTACACACGTTGTTTGAAAAATTATAAATATTTTTTTAATTTTAACATTCGTCTAATAATGAACACATTTCATTGAGTTTTTTATCTAATTTTTTGTAGTGAATTTATTTAAACAATCCCTAGTAAATTGAAATTTTATAATTTTTTGCAACTTTTTAGAATATTTTCATTGACTAAGCATAACAAGTGCAATTACAACACTCGTAATATGATTGTAAAACTGTACACTAGTGATAAGATGGATTTAAGTTTAATGAGACTTACTACTTCCTAGTATTTTCTATATGTACACATTGATCATGTGTGATGGTAGGAGGGGTCACCACAAAACAAATATCAAGGTAATTAATTAAGACATTCACGAAAAGCCACATGTATAAAGTTCATGGCGCAAAACGTGTTAGAAGTCATTGTTTTAAAAGAGACAAGACACCTTATAATAATAATGATGATATTGATGTTACATGTTCCAACTTTGTCTACAAATATTTTGCTCACAAACGAACAAAATGTCGGTCCGTACACTCTTATCTGATTCTTTTCGGGTGTACAAATGACACTCACTGTGTGTTTAGATGAGGAAGATTAATTAGGTTTTGGGGCTATAGAAGAAATGAGTTTGTATATAGGAGCATGAAGAACATAAAAATGTGTGACTCTTGAAGCGTTGATAAAAACAGTGGCATCCCCACCACTCTAATTTTGATGAGGGTGAAGGTGTAAACAGGGGATTATATATTGCCACATGCCAGATTAAACCATTGAGATCCTGGAACTATACAACTACATCATATATTAATAATCTGAATACGTACGTATGTGTATTAGGACAACGAATGTTGGGATTGGGCGGATACAGAAGAGTTGAGCTCCACCACAGTTACACTTATATTGTCTCTGCTACCCCTAGCCATAGCTAACTCAGCCAGCACTGCGGCTGCCTGAGCAGCACCAGTGCCGCTTTTACTTATTAATGAATCACCAAATTGGGTATGGGTATGAAAATGATGATGATCTTGGAGCATGGGAACATGAAGAATATTGCTTCTCTTAATTTGTCCCTGTAAACACTTCCTTACCACCTGGCATGCAACATCATTAGAAACAACATCCCACAGTCCATCACTTGCCACTATCAAGAACTCGTCCGCATGGCTTCTACTCACAACTCTTACTTGGGGTTTTGCTATCACAAATGGTTTCAGATAATAATCACCTGCAATCAAACATATCATATGTATGTGTCCCTGATTTCTCTTTATCCAATTTAATAAAAACACAAAACCATTCATTTACATATGATGTCCAAACAAGTAGTCTAGTAGTAGTATACCTATAGATCTTGAAGTGGCAAGAACGCCTAAGACTCTATGTCCGTTCCAATTGATGACCTTCCCTCCACATGCTTCAATCCTCCCCAATTCATCAGCTCTATCAGGCTGCCATTTAATACAATTTCATATTTAAAAAATTGATCAACACAAGAGTATCATACAAACTTCTTTTCAACTACTGTTGCACAACTATACATACTAGCTACCAGTTTATACACACTCATTATATGCACATATACAATATTATTACAATGTTGTCAAATATATATTTTCTCACCAAACTATCCTTATCAAGATAAAGGCATATCTCCTCATGTGCATTAATGAAGATGTATAATAGTAATTTAGTAATAAGTCAATATCGATCTTCACTCATTTTCTTTAAATTAATATCAACAAATTCGATAAATTTTAACCAATGAATATCTATTTGTTAAATAGAAACAAATGTGAAAGTAGTAGATGCAATTTTTTAATCTATATGGAGTTTTGCACAAAATTCAGAAAAAGGAGGTGCAATTATCCCTCATATAATAATCACAAGATAATAAAGAAAACTAGTACATAATAGCGCCACTTATTGGGTCAATTGATGATGCAATCAATTAAGTAAAATATAAATTGAAGTTATCTATAGTCAATGGTAATTGTTAAAGAAAGAAAAAGGTAAATATAATTTTTTGAAACTATAACGTTGAAGGATGCATATAGTAGAGTGTTTGAGAATGTTGATTTTAGTTTGAGAAACCAAATTTCTATTTAAATCTCCCAACTTTAATTTTCTTTAAAAGAATTTTTATTATTTTTATATAAATAAATAAAATAGAATACAAGTTACAAGAATAATTCATAAAAAATTTGAATTTATATTAATAAAAAATAATCGATAATTAAAAAATAGTTATACATAAAGAGTATTTTGAGCAATCCACATCTTGCCTACAAAAGTAATTTTTCTAAGACCTTAAACCTTCAGATATAGCATAGAGATAGAGAGTGTTTGTTTTGATCCGCGTTCCCCCCCATGATAGGATTGCGTACCATGCATAGTTACACATTTTGCTTCATAATATTAAAATCTAATAGTAATTTATAAGATAATATATACTATCGCATAATTATTGAAGGTAGGATTAAAATTTTTATTACTTAATTACCCTCCCACTTTCTCCACCGTCTGCTTGTCTCTCCTTTTTATAATAATTTAATAGTTAGATACAATAAAAAAATATTTCATTTTTTTGCGACTTGTAAAAATATTTGACTTGTGATTATTATTAAATTTAAAAAATAGAGTTTACACTCCTACTTTTATAAAGATTTAAACATTCTCTCTTGGACATTTATTTTGAACTTTCAATGTGGAAAAAAGAAAAATTCATTTTGGATATTGAGATATTTTGTCATTGTTCACAAAATGACAACAACTTAAAAAAATGGATAATTTTAATAGTGCTTTTACATTTAATTATATTTTTAACCAAATACTAAATTATATGAAATATCATTTTTTTTTATTTAACATATCACAATAAACCAATCCGCATATGATGGATAATGGATCACTTTTATATCATTCTATTTCTTATCTCACACACTCTCTTCTTACCTAATTCTATCACCCAAATCAAACCAAGCCTATAGAATACTTCTCACACACTCTCTTTTTGATTATGCAGCCAAAAACAGGTGATAGGGATATATTTTACTACTCCTTTTGGTGGCTCCAGGGTGCTCCGTACAACAAAATTCAACTAATAGTTACGTGACAATCATTTTTAAAAAAAAATCAAAATGACACTTACACCCCTTTAAAAATTCACTATTTACATATCATTAATAACTTAATACTAACATTATAACATAATTAATTTTGATTAACCATATTGGAAAATTCAGATCAATACCCATTATTATAAACATGACAAACAAGAAATTAGTTAATGTTATAACAAAGTCTTAATTGTATTCACATATCCACCACAAAAAATTAAGATAGATTAAAGCACTTTTATTTTTGTTGTACTAAACAAAACTATTATTTTTATTTTCTCCTATTATTTTATCTTAATTTTCCCCTTAAGGAAATAATGCCAATAAAAGGGCAGCTGTTAAATTAATCCACCACCAAAACTCAGACCGATTAAGTTGATATTATATGAAATAATAATAACTAAAAATGGAAATGGAGTATATAATAAAATATTAAATTTTCATGCATAATCTGTTCACCTTGTGATCATCCGACAACTGTACGGCCACGCCGCCGCTGGAAAGCACTGCCCTTGAATCGCCGCAATTGGCCACCACAATCTCCTCCTCCCCTACCACCGCAACAACCGCCGTCGACCCCGTCGTTGCCACCGATGCGCCCTTCTTATTCACCTCTTCGTCCATCTTCTCGAACCCCGCCACCATAACCTTTTCCCACTCTATCTCGTCGGTGCTTTCTTCTTCAACAATATTCACCAGCAACTTATGCAGCATCTCACCACACGCGTGAGCCACGCGCCACCCCCCATGACCGTCATACACTCCGAAAAAGTCGTAACTCTTTCTACCTTTTCTCAAAAAACCTAATTCCACCGCCACCGCGTCCTCCATTTCTCTTCTCCGGCCGATGACCGATACCGTTCCGTGTGACAAGCATTTCACTTCTCTAGATCCGCCGACTTCGTTTTCAGAAAACTGAACTACTAATGCCTTTTCGATTAGGCCGGTCGTCTCCTTTTCAACTTCGGATCTCTTTTTCTTCAAATCTACCTCATCCTCGGATGAAATTAACCCATCCCCCGATTTTTCTGGGGAGAGTGACCTAACTCTCCGGAGCTCCATTCTTTTCCGGCGGAAACTTTTCGGTAATTTCTTCGCTTCATGACCATTTTCCAGTTCTAATTCCCCATTTTCCAATTCCAACAAAATTTTCCCCCGGCGACAGCCATCGTCGGAGGACATAGATTCTTGACTTGAACTATCAAAAATCATCACCGGTCATTCATCAAACAACACGGCGAAGCGTCACGAATAAGAGAAAAGCAGTAGACGGACACGGTGCATGAGAAAGCAGGACAAGTGAGGGAAAATCTGAGCCGTCTTGCATTAAATAAGTCGGGGAATCAGATAGGCGGCACGTGTTGAAAATAACGGCGGTCAAGTAAAATAATGAGTGCACCGAACCACGTGGTCGGTGGCGATGGAGGGGTGGTGAAAAACGTGGCAGTTGGATCTGGGGATGAATGGTTTTGGGGGGACCCCTAGAAGAGAAGGAGAGGATACGTGGCGGGTGGGGTTGATGGAAAGTATCAATGGAGAAGATTTGGAACGTTGACTGTTGGGATACTGGGTGGACACGTGGTGGGGGGATGGTCTCTCACCTCGTACCACGTGTCACCTGCTCATAATTTTCTGCTTTTCTTGTCTACCTTCTCTACTTTGATGTACAAAAATTTAAAAATATTTATTGTTTGTTTTAATGAATACAAGCTATATAGGTGGGGTGAAAGACCAAAAAAAAATCTCATTGAGATATTTTATTGCAAGAAAATAAAACCAAATGGTTATGAAAATATCGGATTGGATTTTTTATTTTGATAATTTTAATTTTACTTAATTTATTTATGTCACATGTATTAATAATTTTTTTGAATTGAAATTAGCGACAATAGTTAATTACTCACTTCCATATATTATATTGATTTTCGTAAACGTCTTATTTAATTACAAATATATTTATCTCAACGGCAATGAGAAATTCTCAAAATTAGTTTCTTTTATCTTCAAATTTTTAAGAAGTTGTAGTTTTGGTTTTTGTCCTTTTTCTTGTAATATTAATTTTGTGGATGGTTCGTCATTTGGAATAATTTGTTCATTTATAGAAATGAGACTGTAGTTTGAGAAAAGTTGTTCCCATATCCGACATGGATATTATAGAGAGATTTTTGTATCAATTAAGACTTAAAAAAAAGTGTGCAAAAACGAAATTAAAAATGTGTAGCTACTTTTTTCTTTACGTGACCATTTTTTTCCTAATTAATGACCTATATTTATATTTTCTTCTCTCTCTCTATCTTTTTTTCTTTTTCTTTTTTTTTTCTATTTGATATTGTTTTGGGTTTGTAACTTTGTCTTTGCATTGATGGCAATTATATATATAAATTTTATCCATTGTTCACTTGGTGTCAAGTTGTGTAGGTTTTGACATTAGATTTATATTTTGATCGATGAGCTAAGTACATATACGGATACATATATATTTGAATTATGATTGTAAGTTGTTAGAAGTGGTTAAAAGTGTTTCGTTTTGATTTTGGGCCATTTCTGAGATGGCCTAAAATATTTTTATGTTTGGCTTGAATTATTTTGTTCATTTTTTATTAATTTTGACTGTTTTATAACAGTATTATAATTAAAAAATAATATTTATTTTAATCCACTCATAATTAAATAAATTAATACATACTCATATATTTATAAGTATATATAAAAGAGACATGATTTAACAATGAACGGTACTTTTTGTCTTCTACTAACCAACATTAAACATACCATTTTTTTTTCTATTATCTCCAAAAATAAATTCAGACATACATACTATCTCTAACACAATACTTATTTATCTTTACTTAGAAAAAAATTATACATATTTGGATTTATATTAAAAAAAATTATGCATGCATATTTAAAGTCGAGAACCGCTAGTTATACATATTTAGAGTCTCTTTTTTCATTTCGTTAGAAAATATCTAGAGATGTACATATGCTCAACTTTCAAAATGACATATATTTTAATGGGACCGACGAAGGTATAGAGGTTAATATTACTATTAATAAATGCAATATGAAATTAAAAATATAAAAAAAAAATGGGATTATTTAATATAAATACGGAAGTTTGTGGATGCAAGTTTGTAAACAAATATAAAATTTTAAAGAAGTTTTATATAAAATTTAGAAACCCTTAGAATATTCTAAAATATTTTTGAAAGAGTTTTTGAGAGCTTCTTAACACACCATTAGGATTAATCTCCATTGTCCATTCAAAAAGGGAAGTGTATAAATATCATGTTGTAGTTCATATTTTATAATCAAATTTCAGTATCCATATTTTTATAAAAGTTTTATCAATACAATATTTTTCTTATATTTCAAACATTATCTAAGAATGGAGGAAGAAAAAAATAAATATTAAAATGCTGACATTGTCCTTGGTAATTGCAAACTGGTCGGGAATGGGGATTGCCTCTTCTTTCAATGAATGCACATAAGCAATTCTATCAACAAATACAATCAACACGTGGATTTCAGGAGTCAATGTCTTCACATACCTCCCAAATCGCTCAACAACATATGCCTTTTTCTCACGCGAATTGGGGGATCCGAATTGTACCTGAGAAGAATCTAATTTATAAACCAATGTAAAATACTCACCACTATCTTCTCATTTAGAGTGTCCCTTTCCTCAAAGGTCTTGTCAAGAGTTATCTTACCCAGCTCATTTCGCATGGTAGTCTGTGCAAGCTGAATCACAACATATAATGGATTCTCAACTCCATATGATGCCAACTTTGGGTCCACTATCTGCAGATTCAAAAGAAATATATCAACATTTCAGAAGTTTATTGATAAGTATTCACATTCATGTCAACCAATATGATATACTAAGCCTACGTGCCTTGACATAGAGGAGACCATCAATTAGAATGCTGACATTGTCTTTGGTAATTGCATACTGGTCCGGAATGGGGATTGCCACTTCTTTCAATGAATGCACATAAGCAATTCTATCAACAAATGGAATCAACACGTGGATTCCAAGAGTCAATGTCTTCACATAGCTCCCAAATCGCTCGACAACATATGCCTTCTTCTCAGGAGTCAATGTCTTCACATAGCTCCCAAATCGCTCGACAACATATGCCTTCTTCTCAGGTATTTGTTGATTCCATTTGTTGATAGAATTACTTGTGCATTCATTGAAAGAAGAGGCAATCCCATTTTCGACCAGTCTGCAACTACCAAGGACAATGTCAGCATTCTAACTGATGAAGTCCCCTATGTCAAGGGACATAGGCTTAGTATATGATGTTGATTGACATGAAGCCTTCTTATGCCCAATAACTGACTAGCGCTTTGCCACTTCTTCTTTCATATAAAATTGAGTGTTTGTTGGTCGCCTTACTAGGGCTTTAGCCTGAATAAATCTCCTCAATTTCTTCTGCTAAAACTCCAATTCTTCTCTTTCCCTCAAAACTTTTGGTGAACAGAAAAATGAATATCGTCAAAACATGCATTTTGATAATGATGTTTACATTTTACTAAAAGGCATTGAACTAATGAACTAATTTGAGAAGAAAATGTAAAATCAATGTCAAAGATATTCAAATTCTTGGGGCACGAAATTATACAAATAGGTGCAATAAATTTAAAATTCCACCATCCAAATTCTTGAATCCAATAGCAAACATTACACTAAAGATTAACAACTTACACAGAGAGACACAAACTACCATAATAATAAACCCTAAGGTCCACCCTGATAAACCCCATTATTGATTCTACCAGCCTCCTATTGTTTCTTAGGCATGCAGCTTACAATCTTCGTTGTCCGAATGAGATTGTTCCAGAAAAGAGCCTTTGAACAAGAGAATTGAGGTTCCTAGTTCGAACCCTGTAGGGACCGAAGAGAACCCGAAGGCAACTATGTCATTACTTGTCTATTGCTGTCTTGTTGCCTCTTTACAAATTCTTCATCTCCTTCCGCATCACTGAGATATTTGTCAACTTGGATAGCTGCTTGTCTGCCTTCAATTGGTTGAGATTGTCCATATTCGACAATCCTCAGCTGCAAAGACCCCTTCGACATTGGTTGAGAAGCGGCCATATTCAGCTTTGAAGTTTGATCAGTTGTCTCGTTCCAATCCCAGTTTGTCAGCAAGCGTCTGAAAGGGAAGGGAAATGTTAATAATTCAAGTTGGTAGAAACCCAACAAACTGTCCTGTGGTTTTTCTCGTGCCCCACAGCTCTAGATTAATGAAGGGAATGGAAAAAGGGAAATTATACTTTTATCAGTTACTAACCTCTTCAAGGCCAAGGAATCCCATGGCCAGCAACACCAGATCAGCTTCAATAATCTCCTCTAAACCATCAACTTCCTTAAATTGAAATCTTCCACTTGCATCCTTCTCCCAATTGATGCTCATAACCTCAGGTCCTTTCACCACTCCGTTCTCATATCCTATAAAGCGTTTTGTCAACACTTGGTACGACCTCGGATCTTTACCGAACTTGGCAGCAGCTTTCCAACTGAAAAATTAACGTTAAAACAATGCTTTCAAATAGATTCCAACTAAAAAATTTATGTTAAAACCATGCTTTCAAATGCAGGAACTATCTCCGAAGTGATAATGAGGAGCACATAGAAGAAAAACAAGACCCACCAATTCACATTGCCTCTAAGTGTGTTAATTTCTCCATTAATCACAAATTCTATTTCAATCAAGTGATGAAGTAATAAAACTCTTTTTGCAACAAAATCTGTGTTGATGGCACTTCCAATTTTCAGACAGCACGGAACACTATGCTGCTTGACCGAACACAAACTCCTTTCCACCATAAGAAAGGTTTTATCTTAAAAAGTGTATCATGGCAGAACCAACCAAGTTTCTGCAAACATTATTTACTTCATAATGAGGTTCCTTACTAACTCACTGAAAGAATCCAATCTGGCATCTAAAATCAAATGGTGATCAAGGGTGTGGAAGAACTTAAGAGATCATTCATACATCAATGGCTTTTAACTGACCTTTGTAGACGACAGTCCTGTTTAAAAACCACACAAAGGTCGAACTAAAATTTCCTCGATGACTAAAACATTCCACATTCGTTGGGCGCAAGAACAAACCTCGAGGATAGAGAACATATGCAGAAGTCTCTCGCTCCTCCATGTTGAAGGTTCAAAGCAGCTCGAATAGCTACCATTGAAACCTGCATAGTATGTACATATGCAATGACACGTAAAAAGGATTACTGGTGACAAAAAGCGAAAAAGGAGCAGAACCTTATTTAATTCGTCTTAGGATATCATTTTCACAACTAAAAGTAAGCACCTGTTGTTCAAAATCAGCCTTTGACCTGGGAGTGGCAGTAAGAAAAACTTGCTCAATCACAGGCTTGGGCTGCAGCGCAAACTTGCCCAATCCTGAGTTATCTGTGGGGACAAGACGCCACCCAAGAACTATGTGGCCAAGTGATTCAGCCACCTATATAGGGCAACGACAAAGTGCATAAACCATAGGGAAACTTGTGCCTTCACTCGTTGCAGTTGAAATTAGATCATTCACCAATAATCATTGCACGTGCATTTCCCATCCTTGATGTGGTGAAACCTATTTGAGTCCCTCAACACTATCTCCCTCCCAGTTGCCACTGATATGTACTTCATTGCAGCATGACAATCTCCACATACTCGAAGATTTTTAAAAATTCTGATTGGTTTTGGCTTTGATGTGCTTATAAGACCGTATGCCAAAGCTATTTTCTCACTATGCTGAAACAAATATTGTTCCTTCTGCTCCTCCTCCACTTCATGCAGTACAAAATTCGTGTCTGGGACATAGCCCATCTCTTTTATTTTGATTGCCAAATGATCTAATTCTTCATATATCTCCCTAGCCTCGGGGTGTTTGGTATCCCCTACATAAAACTTATGCACCTTGTTTGCAATTTCTATCCAGCTACAACCTGCTTCCTTCACCAAATTCCTATCTTTCATGCCTTTTCTAATTCTCGCTGCATCTTCCCACTGGCTCATAGAAGCATACAAGTTTGATAGTAAGACATGTGCTGCTGGATCATTTGGATCCTGTTGAAGGATCATCTCAGCAACATGTTTACCAAGTTTCATATTACCATGAACACGACAGGCACCTAGCAACGTGCGCCAGACTAGAGCATTAGCAATAAAAGGCATTGAATTAATGAACTCTACGGCTTTGTCCAAAAATCCTGCTCTTCCTAATATATCGACCATGCATGCATAGTGTTCCATTCTTGGTCTTATCCCGTGCTCTTTGTACATCATGTCAAAATGCCTCCATCCCTCATCAATTAGGCCTGCATGACTACAAGCTGACAATACAGCAATATAAGTAACCTCATTGGGTTCTATACCACAATCGAGCATTTGCTGGAATAATTCCAAAGCTCTTTTAGCAAATCCGTGTTTAGCAAAACCTGTGATGATAGATGTCCATGATATTACATTTCGATCTTCCATTTCGCTGAAAACTTGATATCCAGCTTCTATGTTACCGCACCTAGTGTACATGGAGATCAAAGCATTGCAAACACAAAGGTTAGACTCAAATCCTACTTTCAGTAAGCGAGCATGTATTTGCTCTCCTCTCCCAACTGCTCCAGTACTCGCAGCTCCACTCAGGAGACTAGCAAATGTAAAAGCATCAAGACCAACACTAAAATTTTCAATTTGATTAAATATTTGAAAAGCCTCATCAGCATCCAAATTTCTGGTGTAACCATTGACTAATGCATTATAAGAAACCAAATTCTTATCAAATAAGAATTCAAAGGCTTTCTGTGCATCTTCCATCCTATCACTCTTGGCATACATGCTAATTAGAGAATTACCAACACAATTGACTGTTGCAAGACCCAATTTCAATGCATGTCCATATACTTGTTCACCCAATGCCGGATTAAATAGATTCCCGCATGCCTTCAACAAACCAGCAAATGTAAAATGATTTGGTTTAACTCTACCCTCTGTTATCATCCTACAATACAATGCAATAGCTTCGTCATCACGCCCCCCATTTTGCACATATCCAGTGATAATCGCAGTCCATGACATGACATTATGCTCCGGAATTCTATCAAAAACTTTTCTAGAGTCATCAATGGATCCATCCACTGTAGATTTCGCATACATATCCACCAAACTACATCCCACACAGACATCCAAAGATAAACCATTCTTGACAACCCAACCATGCAACTGCCGTCCAATACGTAGTGCTCCCAGTTCGGAACAAGCCGATAAACCACTACTAAATGTAAACCGATCAGGAACAAACCCCGAAACAACCATATCCATAAACAAGCCAATCGCATCTCTTGGAGACCCCATTTGAGCAAGCCTCGTAATCATCAAAGTCCAAGAAACAGCGTTCTTATCGGGCATTTTGTCGAACACTTTGTTTGCTGACTCCAAATCACCAAACCCCTTTACGAACAAATCAATCAATGCGCACCCAACGCACACATCAGACTCAAAGAATCCAGTCTTCATCAAATATCCAAAGATCACCAACCCAATCCTCGCATATTCTCGACTTGAACACGCCCGAATTGCGGCGGAGAAGCAAAATTCATTCGGCCACTCCCCAAACTCCAGCATCTCGCAAAACAGAAATATTGCTTCCATATTCAAACCATTATGCGCGTAACACGAAATCATCGCACTCCACGAAACCAAGTCCCTCATTTCACCCATAGAACTAAATATCTCTTCCGCTTTTCTCCAGTCGCCGCATTTCCAGTACAAACTAATGAGCGAATTGAGCACAATAGCATCAAGCCCGAGCCTCGAGGCGGTAAGCTTGGAGTGGACAAGTTGACCCAGTTCGAAGTTCCGGGTACGGATGCAGGACTTGAGGAGCACGGAGTAGGTGGTGAGGTCTGGGGTGAGATTAGTGCGGGACATGAGATCAAGAATAGAGATTGCTTCCTGAACGCGGCCGGCATCTGCTTGGCGGATGAGACGGTCTTTGAGTGTTTGGAAGGTGATGCTTCGGGGAGGTCGGAGGGAGGTGACATTGTGGCGATTAACTTTGAGTGAAGGGGAGGTGGGGGAAGGGAGAGAAAGGCTTATCATCTTTTCATAATTCTCTCTCTAAAATCAAACCCTTTTCTCAATTTTTGTTATTGTCTGCATGTCATAGTTTATGATTACCAATTTATCCTTTAACATGATAATGCAGATACATATTTTATAACGGTGGTTTGCTCAATTAATATTTATTTAAATTAGTAATAAATTAATTAAAAATAAATATAAATTTTTATAATATCAATAAATTCGATAAATTTTAATTGATGTAGTTATCTATTTATTAGATTTAAACAAATATTGATGAAGTTCATTTTTCTTCCAGAACCACACAATTCAAAATGACGCTAATGTCTTGAGTTCTTGAAAGGGATTAGGAAAGGGTTACTTTATTAGGGCCCCTACTCATTTTAAATTAATCACAATGATTAAATAAAATAAAGCTATATCAAGTAATATTTTTACATTCAAGCCCTTGATTACTAATAGAGAGTAAGCTGAATATTTGCACTAATCCCCATTTACCATTACAAATCCACACTACTTGATATTACCTAACATTGCTGGCCAGATTTAAATACTCCCATTTTAGTGACATAAAGCAATCAGTTAAAATTTCTAATAAGCCAATTATCACAAGCCCATCTGATTGACGATCAGACAAAACGTACAAATCTAACAAATCCAATTTTAAAGCCTTTCATGCAGGAACAAGTGTTAACGAAGAGAGTATTACAAAATCATCATCATCATGGTTAAGAACAATGGTACGAACAACCATTCCAGAAAATAATGCAATAACAGTTCAATGGGACTGGAAAAACCACAAGTGAATAAAGTAATTTGGCAAAACTAAAATCCCCCCCATGTATTTAACAGACAGACAACCTGTACATTTATTATTTATTCCCTTAAACCTGGCAATCCGCGCCAGCACTTAAAACGAACAATCATGCTACAACTTATAAACAAAGAGACAAACTACCATAATACTAAATCCTAAGGTCCACCCTGATAAACACCATTGCCGATTCTACCAGCCTCCTGTTGCTTCTCAGGCATGCACCTTATGATCTTCGTCGTCTGAAGGTGATTGTTCCAGGAAAGAGCATTTGAACGGGATAATTGAGGTTCCCAGTTTCGAACCTTGTAGGTACCACCAAGAAGCCGAAGACAACTATGTCATTACCCTTTGTCTGTTGCTGTCTTGTTGCCTCTTTACAAATTCTTCATCTCCTTCGCTAGCAACAGTGGCATCACTGAGATATTTATCAACTTGGGCAGCTGCTTGTCTGCCTTCAGAGATTGCCCACACCACTAGAGATTGTCCACGTCGGCAGTCCCCAGCTGCAAAGACCCCTTCGACATTGGTTGAGAAGCGGCCATATTCGGCTTTAAAGTTTGATCGGTTGTCTCGTTCCAATCCCAGTTTCTCAGCAAGCGTCTGAAAGGGAAGGGAAATGTTAATAATTCACGTTGGTTGAAACCCAACAACAAACCATCCTGTGGTTTTTCTCGTGCCCCACAGCACTAGATTAATGAAGGGAATGGAAAAAAAGAAAGCCATACTTTTATCGGTTACTAACCTCTTCAGGGCCAAGGAATCCCATGGCCAGCAACACCAAATCGGCTCCAATAATCTCCTCTGAACCTTCGACTTCCTTAAATTGAAATCTTCCACTTGCATCCTTCTCCCAGTTGACGTGCACGACCTCAAGTCCTTTCACCACTCCATTCTCATCTCCTATAAAGCGTTTTGTCAACACTTGGTACGACCTCGGATCTCTACCGAACTTGGTAGCAGCTTCCTGATGTCCATAATCTACGCGGAATACGCGGGGCCACTGCCAACATTGTAGAAATTGGAAGTTCACTTTGTTGTTCAGGAAATAAAATGAGGAAATGGCAAAGAAGAGGGAAAAAAGAAGAGACTGGACTGTATAAAGCCTATTCGCCAGAATAGCCAGACTAGGAGGAACTTGTTAAACCTGAGGCCAAGGGTTGCCTGGAGCCCTGGTACGTGGTGGCTCGGGGAGAAGCTCTAGATTTACAACACTACTGCATCCATGTCTAATAGATGTCCCAATACAGTCTGTGCCAGTATCACCTCCACCAATCACCACCACTTTCTTGCCCTTAGCAGAGATATAGTTTCCGTCCTGAAGTTTGCTATCTAGTAAGCTTTTTGTGTTTGCATGAAGAAACTCCATTGCAAAATGCACACCAGAAAGGTCTCGTCCAGGAACAGGAAGGTCCCTGCCAGATTAGTCAGAGTTCATCAGTTAATCTCATCTTTGCGTGTGACAACGTTCAAACTCAAAAGTCAATTAAGAATTGCGCAAGTCATTATAGCAAACCTTGGTTTTGTGGCTCCTACAGCCAAAACAATGGCATCATGCTCCTCACGAAGCCGATCTAGGGAGTATGAAGGGTCTTTTCCAACATTAGCATTAACGACAAAGTTGACACCTTCCTTTTCCATGAGGTCAACCCGTCTCTGGACTATATCTATTTTGTCAGCCTTCATGTTCGGCACTCCATACATCATTAGACCACCAATTCTGTCAGCACGCTCGAATACCGTCACAGAGTGACCCATCTTATTTAACTGATCAGCAGCAGCTAAACCAGAAGGCCCGCTTCCAACAATAGCAACTCTTTTTCTGAAATAATGAGGTAATTGACACCTTATTTTCCACAGATGAGCATAGCAGCTCAGACACACACACACACATATATATACAACCAGGCCAAAAAACTGAAGGCAGAGATAAAGTATTGCTTCAGGAGGAAAGAAATAAATCAATCTATATAAAAGCAACAGACAATGTAATATGATGGAATGCATAGAAAAAACATACCCAGTTCTCTTCAAAGGAGGTCGTGGCACCATCCATCCCTCCTCAAAAGCTTTATCTATGATGGAACACTCTATACTTTTGATAGAAACAGGATTTTCTATGATACCAAGTACACAAGACCCTTCACAAGGTGCAGGGCATACACGACCTGTGAACTCTGGGAAGTTGTTGGTCTCCAGAAGCCTGTCTAATGCTTCACGCCATCTATTTTGGTACACCAATTCATTAAATTCAGGTATCTTATTCCCAAGAGGGCATCCAGAGTTCTCCTGCAAGTTCCATTTACATGAGGTCAGTACTGTTTAAGAAAAATAATCCAATTAAAGTGGACAAATACCACTAACTTTCTTACCTGATGGCAAAAGGGAGTACCACAATCCATACAGCGAGCAGATTGAGTTTTCAACAATGGTCCAGGCTTTAACTCTTCCATGACTTCATTCCAGTCATTCACTCGAACATTTGGATCCCTATATGAAATCCCCTCTCGCTCATAAGCAACAAAACCCCGATGCTTGATAGCATCAGGCACCCGTGTTGGTCTCTTCAATGATTTTTGTTGTTCAACCTATCCATTCAGAAACTCTTTAGAAACTGATGGACCCAACAAGCTGCTTTTGATCAATAGATTCACATAGAATCAACAACCAAAATAGAAAGAATAGAAGACAAAACATCACTCTCCTGAATCGCCTTAGCAATGAATACCTATAAGTTATTAGAGAGACATTCTCCCAGATAAAATAAGTTTAAGCACATAAAGAGACATTCAGTAAATTACTAATTATTCAATGCACCAGTAAACATCCAAAAGAGGATGTCATGTTGCTTACGAAACAAAGTCTATGCACCCTTCTCGTCCTAAAATTTAGGACAAGTGATTTTATCAGGGCTTACGTTGCAGATGAATTACAGAAAAGAATTACCTGACTGGGTTTTGCATTGGCAGATGTAGCTGCAAGCTTCTTAAGCTCTTCAAAAGCATCTTTCTCCATCAACTCTGCCTCTTCTTGCACCTCATCTTCCTTGGCAGCATTTTCAGCGGCCACTTTTGAAATTTCCTCTGCTTTCTTACTTGCAAGAATGCGTTTATAGTCACGAGGGAAGACCTTGATAAATTTAGGTAAGAGAGAGTCAAATTCAGCAAGCACATCCTTAGCTAACTGGCTGCCTGTGTGGCGCTGATGCTGTTGTATCATCATTCTAAGAGTCAGAATATCATCATCATCCTCAACAGGATCAAGATCTACCAACTCCAGATTGCATCGGGATCGGAAAGCAGAATCAATATCGAGAACGTATGCAATCCCCCCGCTCATGCCAGCAGCAAAGTTTCTTCCAGTCTTGCCCAGCACTACAACAGTTCCACCAGTCATGTACTCACACCCATGGTCACCCACACCTTCCACTACTGCTTTAGCCCCAGAATTGCGAACGGCGAATCTTTCTGCCGCCATCCCATTAAAATAAGCCTCTCCAGTTGTGGCCCCATAAAGCGCTACATTTCCAATGACAATGTTCTCCTTCGGATCAAATTTGCTTCCTTGAGGAGGATAAACAATAATTCTCCCACCTGACAAGCCTTTCCCAACATAATCATTGCTGTCACCTTCAAGCTCCAGTGTGATGCCAGGACACAGAAAAGCTCCAAGGCTCTGGCCCGCACTTCCATTTAGTTTGATATGAATTGTATCCGAAGGAAGTCCCGCCAAATGGTAGCGCTTCGTCACTTCGTGGCTTAGCATGGTTCCAACTGCTCGGTTTACATTGCAAATGGGTGACTCGATATACACAGGTAGACTTCTGTCCAAGGCAGGCTTGGCTAAAGATATAAGTTTGTTATCCAAAGCCATGTCCAACCCATGATCCTGTTTTTGCACACAATACTGAGCAGCATCTGGTCTGATATCAGCAGCTGGTCGAAGTAACAAAGACAAATCAATGTTCTTAAGCTTCTCATTGTTCTTGACCAGATCTTTATCGAGTTCAAGCATGTCAGAACGGCCCACCATTTCATTGAGTGTTCGGAATCCAAGCTGAGACATGATCTCCCTTACCTCTTCTGCCAACATGAAGAAGAAGTTGATGACATGTTCTGGTTCACCAGCAAACTTTTCCCTAAGAACTGGATCTTGAGTGGCAATACCAACAGGGCAAGTGTTTTTATGGCACTTCCGCATCATGATGCAGCCCAATGTTATCAGAGGGGCAGTGCTAAATCCAAACTCCTCTGCACCAAGAAGAGCTGCAATAGCCACATCTCTTCCAGTTTTTAGTTGGCCATCTGTTTGCAGAACAGTTCGACCACGAAGATCATTAGCAACTAATGTTTGGTGGGTCTCTGCAAGACCAAGCTCCCATGGAAGACCAGCACTTTTGATTCCAGTCCATCTTGCAGCTCCCGTGCCTCCATCATGACCAGAGATCAAGACATGATCAGCATGACCCTTAACAACCCCACTGGCAATCACTCCAACACCAGCTTCAGAAACCAACTTAACGCTTATACGAGCACCGGGATTTGCATTCTACACAAATGTGTCAGCAAAGAAAAGTATGAAAAACATGTATAACTGAGGGGAAAAAAATAGACACAACCAAACTACAAGTTTGATAATCACGGAAAACACTCATAAAAAGAAGTTCTTAAGGACCTTATATGAATTAAATGATCATTTTGGAGAATAATATGGTTAAAGCATCAAGAACCACCTTAAGGTCATGAATCAATTGTGCAAGATCTTCAATCGAATAGATGTCATGATGAGGAGGAGGACTGATGAGTCCTACCCCAGCTGTTGAATTCCTGGTCACAGCAATGTCACCAATGACCTTATGCCCCGGAAGTTCACCCCCTTCACCAGGTTTTGCTCCCTGCAGCATGAAACACCCAAAATTAGCAACACAATAAGAATTCACATAAAAAGCGTGTGAAGTAAACATTCTCACCAAATGGCAAATTCAGGTCATTTAATGATGCAAAGACACCATAAGGTGCTTTGCTGATACAGCAACATCTGTCCATGAACGTAAATTCATAAAGAAAAGGAACCTTTGTTCCAACCAGAGTGCAAGAGATAATACAAACGGTGTGAACAGCACAGACCATGAAATACCATCATTAAAAATACAAGGGTGACACAAACAATATACCTGAGCCATTTTTATCTGTAACTCATCCGCGTTTGTAAGGTAATAACTAGAAACTCCAAATCTTCCACTGGCGACCTGCTTAATAGAACTCCTCTTTGGATTTCTTGAACCATCTGGAAGAGGTTCCATGCGAGAAGGTTGTTCACCTCCCTCACCTATACATGAAGTTTAAAAATTTAAAACAACAAAGAGAAGTTTACGTAATCGAAATTAAAAAATGAATATGCCATGTAAGCAAGACAAGTTTGTATAAAGCTAACTGAGAAATATGCTTCCATTTTCACCGTTTTCTGTAAACCACAAGCAATGATAGAAAAAACTTGCTCGGCAAACAAAAAGAGATTTTTATCAAAGACACACATCAGAAGAAAAAACATTGGCAGTGTACCAGTATTTGACTTTCCACCAATCTTGTTCATTGCAATTGCAAGTGTAGTATGTGCCTCCAATGATATTGATCCATAGCTCATTGCTCCAGTACAAAAACGTTTTACAATCTCACTCGCGGGTTCAACCTCTTCCAGAGGAACCTTTACTTCAGCCTCTTTAAATTTCAGAAGACCCCTCAAATTACAGGACTTGTTCAGTTCCTGGACTCGTTTAGAGTATTCTTTGTAGGCAGCAACACTGTTGGATCGGGCAGCTTCTTGCAACTTTGCAATAGCAAGGGGGTCATTTAGGTGAATTTCACCACCTTTCCTCCAGTGATATTCTCCTGGATTAGGAAGTGCTACAGCCTCAGCACTGCCAGGTGGTGTTGCACGTGTTGGAAAAGCTAGCTCATGCAACTGAAGTGCATCATGTGCAAGTGCTTCAAAAGTGGCACCCTCCACTCTGCTTGGGGTTCCTGAGAAGCATCGTTCCATTACCTCCGACGAGAGGCCCACTGCCTCAAAGATCTGAGCACCCTTATATGAGGCCAAAGTTGATATACCCATTTTGGCAAGGACCTTCATCATGCCATAGTTGCTAGCTTTAAAGTATTTCTTTACAAGCTCCTCCTTGGTGTGGAATTCACCAGTTGCTTTGGGAGGAATTTTTCCATCAACCTGTAATCTCCAAATGGCTTCTATAGCCAAATAAGGGCAGATTGCATCAGCACCAAAGCCTACAAGTGTACAAAAATGGTGCACTTCACGGGGCTCAGCAGATTCGACAATCAGTGCAACACGGGTTCGCTCAAGCTTCTTTACTAGATGATGATGTACAGCACCAATTGCCAAGAGGGAGCTGACAGCGACACGCTTAGATGAGAAAGCTACATGAATCAAAGGAAAGATGATCATTAAATTCAATAAACAACATTATATTAATACAAGAAAAGACAACCTTCTAATCATCTTTCCCAAGATGCAGGACATGTTACCTCTGTCAGAAAGCACTAGTGTTGTATAACCCTCCTTGATTGCATTATGCGCTTCATTACATATTCTGTCTAAAGTCTCTTCCAAGCCTTTCCTACCACGTCCCTTGGAGTATGTAATGTCAAGAACTTTGCTTCTCCAGCCTCTGTAGTTCATCTTTTTCATTGCTTCCATTTCCTCAATGGATAGCAGAGGACCTTTCAGTGACAAGCGATGACATTGCTCTTCTGTGGTCTCTGTAAGATCACCTTCTGGACCAATCATGCACTCCATTGAGGTAACAATCTTCTCCCGAATAGGATCAATCGGAGGGTTTGTGACCTGAGCAAACATCTGCTTGAAATATTCAAACGTAAGTTTCTCCCTGTTAGACATCACTGCCAATGGAGCATCATTCCCCATCGAACCAAGGGCCTCAATGCCATCTTTAGCCATAGGTAATAACAGCATCTCCAGGGATTCAACAGTATAACTACACAAAAGTAGACCATTAAGTGACCTGATGAGTAATGGGATAGCAACAGATGTATCAACCATGAAAAAAAAAGTAGAGGAATGACATACCCAAAGGCCTTTAATGGTGACAACAAACCATGAATTCCCATGCTTTCCATGTTTTCATCCTCAGGAGATGCCTAAAAATGTGACTGACCCACATTAGCTTGTGAAAGTGGGGGGAAGAAAAAATCAGTAAAGAGATTAGAAGTACACTAACCGGTAAAACACCAGCTACGGGAGGAGGACTCCTGTCAGATTCCTGAACAGATTCAACTATGTCTTTCAACTGAAACTTTTGCCTTTTCAGCCACTCTCCATAAGGTCTAGCAAGCGAGTATTGTTGCTTCAAGGCTTCATCGTCTACAACAATATGCTTCTCAAAGTCCACTAGCAGCATCATACCAGGATTAAGTCTTCCTTTTCTGGATACATCTTCTGGGGGAATATCGACAACTCCAACTTCACTTGCCATGATAACTCTGCCACTGTGTGTTATGTAAAAGCGACCTGGACGCAGCCCATTTCGATCCAATGTAGCTCCAAGATACCTTCCATCAGTAACTGCAAAGTATTCCATGTAAGAATCAAGCAAATACCACAATTACAAGAAGCTATTATCTTCTAACAGGACATACATGATATAAGAGCAGGGCCATCCCATGGTTCCATTAGAGCTGAGAAATATTCATATAGAGCCTTCCGGTTAGGATCCATATTCTTGTCATTTTGCCAGGCTTCTGGAATCATCATCATAACAGCTTCAGGAAGACTTCTACCAGCTCGAACCAAAAGCTCAAGTACCCCATCAAATGCACCTAACAGAAAGATCTCAGGAAAATCAGATAAATATCAAAGAGCAACGATAGACTAATCATAAGAAGTGAAGTAATGCTGTTGATTCTTGAGCGAACTGTGCTTTATAGTTGATGCACCATGCTCATGCATGTGCAAGCTAATGAAATAAAAGTTTGGCAATTTTACAACCTGAATCTGATGAGCTGGCATCTACAATCGGCAGAAGCTTCTTCATCTCTGTTTTTGACAGGCCAAGCTCCTTGCATTTTAGGAGACCTTCACGAGCCCTCATCCTACACATAAAGCAACAGTTCTCGATGGGTTTTCTGCTTATGACAATGACTGAAAACACAAAAACAGAGTTTTGAAATAACAATATCCAGTCCACCCTGTATCAGGCAGTCAGGCACCAATACATGTTACATCCAATGTGTATATATACCAGTTTAGCTGAGAATAACAATCAGAAGGCAATCGCAGAATATAAAAAGAATGACCAAATAGATTCGAACTGAAAAATTAACGCTAAAACCATGTTTTCGAATGCAAGAGCTATCTCCGAAGTGATAAGGCGGAGCACCTAGAAGAAAAACAAAAGACCCACCAATTCACGTTGCCTCTAAGTGTGTTAATCTCTCCATTGTGCCCAAGGACACGCATGGGCTGCGCTCGATCCCAACTAGGAAATGTGTTCGTTGAGAATCTAGAATGTACCTGAAACAAAAATCCAGAGCATAAGATAATTACAAATTCTGATTCAATCAAGTGATGGAGTAATAGAACTCGATGTTGATGGCACTTCCAATTTTCATACGGCATGGAACACTATAATACTTGACCGAACACAAACTCCTTTCACCATAAGAAAGGTTTTATCTTAAAAGGTGGATCATAGCAGAACCACACCAAGTTTCTGCAAACATTATTTACTTCATAATGAGGTTCCTTACCAACTCACCCAAAGAATCCAATCCGGCATCCAAAATCAAATAGTGATCAAGGGTGTGGAAGAACTTAAGAGATCATTCATACGTCAATGCCTCAGAAGTCATTCCTCAACCTTGCATCGCTTCAGTTAATCGGTTGGTCCCATGCTGTTCGTTGTTGAAGTATGAAGTCAGCATAGAAATAAAACAGAGAATGGATAAAATATTTACCAGGGCCATGTAGCTCGTAAACCTTTCATTGCCAAGATCAGCATAGTAGTATTCCTTCAACTGGTCGGGCTTTAACTGACCTTTGTAGACGATAGTCCTGTGAAAAAACCACACATAAAGGTCGAATCAAAATTTACTCAGTGACTGAAACATTCCACATATTCGCTGTGCGCTGCAACAAACCTCGAGGATAGAGAACATATGTAGAAGTCTCTCACTCCTCCATGTTGAAGGTTCAAAGCAGCTCGGATAGCTACCATTGAAACCCTGCGTAGTATGTACATCTGCAAGGATCCGAAAAAAGGATTAATGGTGACATCAAGTGAAAAAGGAGCAGAACCTTATTTAACTCGTGTTAGGATATCATTTTCAGAACTAGAAGTAAGCACCTGTTGTTCGAAATCAGCCTTTGACCTGGGAGTGGCAGTAAGAAAAACTTGCTCAATGATAGGCTCAGTTTGCAGAGCAGACTTGCCCAATCCTGAGTTATCTGTGGGGACAAGACGCCACCCGAGAACTGTGTGGCCAAGTGATTCAGCCACCTATAGTATAATCCAGACCAAGATTTATCAGAAAACTCATTATAACAATAAAAGATAGTGAAAACAGTCATAAGAGTACCAACGGTATCAGTCTTTAGTTACCTTTGTGAATACAACTTTACTTTGTTCTCTCCGGCTATCTGAAGTAGGCAAGAAAAACATCCCGACCGCATATTCTCCAGGTGGGGGCAGCTCAAGGCCAGCATCTTTAGCAGCCTGATATCAACACCCAAAAACCATCACACCAGAATTCAGGAATTTGATTTCGAATTATATTAACTGATTGGAATTTCGATAGGAAGCGGAACAAGGCTGAATAAAAACAGATAACTTGTTTATCTGTATAATCAGTTTGACCTGATCTTCATGCAAAGTATATACAAGTCAAAAATCGAATCGAACTGGAAACCCATCAATCCGAAATATAGAAAGCAGCTGCAGATCAGATAAGAAATAACCAAGCCCAACCTCTAATAAGATTGAGTTCCCCCAACTCCTCAACTGAAATCATTCTTTTTTTTTTTTTTTTCAAATTGACAACTAAGCTTGTAACTAAAACCCAAGATGAAGAAAAAACATCCAACCTCTCTGTAGAAATCATGAGGAAGCCCCACGAGAATTCCAGCTCCGTCCCCAGTATTCGTCTCACAACCACAAGCGCCTCTATGCGTCATGCGCACCAACATCTCTACAGCATCCGTAACCTACGCACCCAGAACAAGAATTACATACAAACATCTACACGTATATGCACAAAAGTTAATGCCTTTCTTCATGTAGCTATTACCATACCGTTTTACGGCTGCTTTCTCCAGAAAGCTCCGCCACAAACCCGACCCCACACGAGTCCTTATCAAAGGACGGATCATAAAGGCCGAGGGGCTTCTCCGGCACCTGAGACAGAGCATTCTTCACAACAACACGTAGCTTCGGAGCCCGACCCGGTCCATCCGTCTGCCAAAGATGAAACCTCTCCGAGCCTGAACCCAAATCCGGAGCAGCAACACCCCGAAGCCTCGTGCCACAAACGAATCTATTCTCCAGGTTTACTCTCCTCTGCTTCGATGTAAATTCCCGCGAGACCCTAACCCTTCGGCTCAAAGCCGCCACCGCATTCAGCTGGTGACTCGGTGCGCATGCTGCAGGCTTAACCAAGCCGCCGCCGCAGCCTCTCTGAATCCCCGATCCTGACACCGTCGACATCTTTCCCGGATCCCGAATTAACCAACAGCTTGAAATCTTATCTTATAATATTAATTCAGTCACACAAATTTAGAAGCGTTAATTAATCAGATCTGGTGAGAATAGAGGCGATGGAAGCTGTCGAAAACAACGGATTTTCAGGAAACGAAGGAGAAAAAGCGAGTGAAAAGGAAAGGAGGTTAAACTGGAGGAAGAATGAGGGGGTGGAAATATAAATAAGAAGAGTATACTATAGTAGGTAGAGAGAGAGAGAGAGTCCTTATTATTCACGACGGCGAAGAATCCGAAATGTGAGGGAAGGGGATTTTGATAAGAACTAGTAGCATGGGGAGGAAATAAACGCCGCCGTGAGCTGGTTGTGAGTGTATGGATTTAGCCTCGGCGAGGTGGTGAGGTGGTGAATTTATAGAGGCCCGTCACACTGTTCTTTCTTTCTTTCACTATAATAATAACATCTACTCCTTAATCAAGTTGCCACCCCGTGGGCTCCATATTTTTTTCATTTTTGGAAAATTTTAATCCCTATCCAACTTAAAATTGATTTTATAACAAATGCAATATATTTATCATGTAATTGGTATACAATTTAGAAAAAGTGACAAATCACATAACAAGTGTATCATATTTACTCTGTGATTAATTTAATTTGGTCAACTTAATTCAAATTAGAATTTTTTTTCTTTTTCATATTAAATTATGTAAATTACAATAAGCACTCATCATATTTATCATAAATATGAAGGTAAATTTCAAGAAATTTCATAAATGTGTCATAATTACAATTATCTTTTTATTATTCGGAAATTTACAAATACACTTTTAGTATTAACAGCCGTCCAACAAATATTTCTCGTGACAGGCCATTATAGAAAGTATTTGTTACGCGATCGTTAATTTTATAGGTAATTGTAATCTTTCAAACAATGAAAAATTATTTACAATTATAACAAATCTCATAAAAAGCTGTTGTAATTTGATATAATTATAAATATTACTCTTTATTTTAAAAAATTATAAATATCATTAGATCAATATAAATATAAAATGATTGCTGACGGTAAATTAAGATTATGAATGCACAAAATTATCTTATGTGATGGATGTGACGGAGTATTACAACTATTCCGGTATTTTTATACATGCATTATGTACCAATCTTATGTTATATTGTCGTACTAATATATAAAAATGTTATAGTTATTTATCAGTTGCATTTATAATAAAAATGAATAGTAATAATATTATATTTTTCTCAAATATGAAAATTATTGATTTTTCACATGTCGTGTTATAGTATATTTATCTATAGTAGTGAGGTGACAAGTAGAAAGGTGAGTGTGGGGGAACACGTGGAAGGGTGGGGTATGCGGCAGGCGACAACCGCTCGTGGTGGGTCAGCTCAGCCTAGCCGATGGTGATGTTTTTATGGTTCATTAGGGGAACAAAACAATAATCCAGGTTACATCCGTCATTTCCTTCCCATTATTACCTTAACATTTAGCCGCCTCTAGCCTCGGCTCCGACCCTCCACGCCCCCTGCCTCGTAACCCTTTCGGTACCTAGCTTTTTCATTTTCATTTATAAGTGTGTGTTTGTATTGAGTAAAATGTATTTTATCCTCTATATTTTGTATCACACTCAGTAAAAAAATATTCATTTTATTGGTAATTAATCGAAAATACATCACACGCACTCTTTGTGCATTTAAAATTATTTTTTACCTTATTTTTTAATAATTTTTTTTAACTAAAATGCCCTTATGATATATATATATATATTTTACTTTTTTAAGTGATTCTTTTATATCTATTAGTTAAAAATATAAAAAACTATAATTGTTAATTTTAAATTATTTTTAATTAATTAAATTATATATTTAATTATTATAATTATTTAAATATCATTAATTAATTAAATTATATTTAATTAATATAATTAAAAAAATTGGGGCAACGACTGCACACGTCGACACCCTATTTTTATATTAAGCAAGGATATAATGATCATTTTATGAGAAAATTAACGTTGTTAGTTAGATTTAACGGAGAAAGACGATTGAACTATGTTTAAGAAAATACATTAAGGGTATTTGCCTATTTTTAAATCAGGGAGAGTTTTAGCGAATTTTTTAAAAGGCATAAGGTTTTATACATTTTAGTTGTTTGTACTATATGCGTAAAAATAATTTTATCTAAAAACATAATATCTTTTTTTAATAAAAAAAATATTAATCTTCAATACTTTGTTATTATTATATCGATCAACAAATAATATATGTTCTGATTGTGATTAATTAATTGAATTCAAACCCATTTATTCTATGTGTTGGAAATTAAGTTCATAGTTAAAATGAAGATATTTAATATTCTAATAGCATATGTTTCAACTGCTCAATAGCTGAATGGTTAATATTTTAATAGATAAAAACTATTATTAAAAATAGACAAATAGTCGTAAAATATAAATTGAGGGATGAGTGGAAAGAAATAGATAAGGGCGTGGAAGAATGATTTGTTAAATTACATTTTGGCGAGTTTGGTGATTTCATTGGGTACGTAAATGTGATGAAACGGATGACGAATATGAGTAGGGATACATTTCACCTGCCCCTTTTTCATTAGGGACGCGGCCAACTGTAAGTGCTGACAGTTTTATGCGGCCAACAGCAACCAGATGATACAAACTCTCACTTCATGTGTGTTCCATGTCTAAACATCATTTAATTAATGTAATTATTGCAAAACCATATCCTCATAATTAAGTACAAGAATATATAATAATATATTTCTAAATGAGTCCGATCGATGCATCATCATCAGATCATTTACACCTTCCAATTTATGATTTGTGATGTGGTAGTAGATTTAATGAAAAAATTATTCTCGATACACACTACTTGTCTTGTCAATAAATAGTAAAGTGAAGTAAGTCAAAAAATTAATATATCCAGTATGTATAGTAGTATTGAGAGTTTAATAATGTAGTGTGTATGTGTTTATTATATGGCAAATAAACCAATGTTACTAATATATACATCAGTTTGTTTACATAAAATAAAACATTATTGTCGTTTGAATAATTACACATACACCCACAAAAAAAGTCGATTTTATTTACATACACCATCCATATTTTTTAAAAAATTACGGGTGAATAACAATTTATCCCCCTGTGATATTAAAAAAGAGCACATTACCCCCCTATGAAAAAAATATAGCAATTTACCCCCTTATACTTTTTAAAATGAAGCAATTTACCTCCTTATACAGGGAGGTAAATTGCTTCATTTTAAAAATCATAAGGGAGTAATTTTTGTATTTTAAAAAATACAGGGAGGTAAATCGCTATTTATTTTTTCATAAGGGGGTAATTTGTTCATTTGTGATATCACAAGGGGGTTGCTTGCATTTTTCCCAAAAAATTACACATGCATCCTTCAAAATTATCAATATCATTAACAAAATATTTTTTTATATTTTGCCATCGTGAATGATTTATATAATTAAACAAAGTACGTTGATAAAGACCATAGATCGAGAATATAAATATTGAAAATTAATGATGTCCGTAACTTATTAAATAAAACCAAGAATTACCTAACAGGGAAGTATTGTTAGCAACTATATGATTTGTTGTTGACATTATACACATATATATTCTTGAAATATAGTATGAAGAATGTGAAGAATTTTGGGGAATGTAGCCCATGGTATTGTTTTTGGTTTTGAATGTGTAGGGAAATGTTGCAGAGGTGAGGGGCGAAACTATGTGCCACAACCGTGCGATTCAGGTCATTTGTTTGTCACAATAAAGATACAGTTTCGAATTTAGGTGTATGTGTGTTGTGAGGATGGTTCAATGGATAAGCGTGTGATGGTAACCGTTGTTGAAGTGCCAGCGATGGCAACATGGACGTGGCCGCATGCCATGAATCGACCGCCCTTCATGTGTCGGGGACAAAGATTTCATTTGCTTTGGAGCTTCCACCAATCCCATCCTTTCCGGCCCACCTCTTCTTAGAGCGGTCGACGTTTTCTATTATATTTTCGTGTCGTATTATACTACTATGTAATTGGATATTTCTTTTAAAAAACTTAGAACAATACAGTTATGTTCATATTAAATTATAGGAAAGTATGATGCATATAAAAATAAGAGCTAATTACATTTAGACCTCTTTTAATAATATAAATTTAGTTTTAAAATTATATATATATTCCCTTTAAAAACTCAATATTTACACATGACCCTATTTTGTTTGTGTTTTAACAAAAAATGCTGATATTAGCAACAAAATCGTGTAAATTTTAAATTTTATCATTTTTGTAACTATCAGTGTAATAATTTTATACTTATAAAAAAAAATAATAATGTTAACTTTATGCCATATACATTTCATATACTTTCAGAACTTCCACCAGTCCCATCCTTTTCTGGCCACCTCTTCATAAAGCAGTCGACTTTTTCTATTATATTTTTGTATCATATTATACCACTCTATACTTATATATTTCTTTTAAAAAATTTAAAAGCATATAATAATATGTAATATTAAAGTATATAATAATTATATGAGACATAGAAAATAAAGTAGAATATTTTCCATTTTTAAAGCCTCTATCTGGGGGTCCATAGTTACTAATAAAGCATGGAATAGAAAAGAATAATGCCCCCACCCCATGTTTAAAGGCATGGGTCTCCTCTCAATCCACACATGGCTACGTGGCTCTATTGTGTTTTAATTAATATTATATTAATTCCTTTGATATATTAAAATTAGTAAATAATAAATTATAATAATTCTCGATTTAATTAATATACGAAGCAGATCAGTTTCGGGTGAATGGATACTCTGAGATAGAGCGAGAAAAATGCTCTTCCGAGTCCTTTGGATCGAGAATTAATATATTAATAAAATTATAAATACGTATACAAAATAAAATAAACACTTACATAAAATGAGCCAAATACTTACCCATTTGGTGAAACTCAAACTCATAAAATGAGAGTCTATTTTGTACTTGGCTTTTGTCGGCCATCACCACGTTGTCAATTAAAAAACCAATATAATAATATAATATTGTCTTCTCTTTTTGGCCCTTTTGACCTTTCTTTTCTTGGCCAGTAATTATTTTCTATTATTCCCAAGTATTATTCCCTGAATAAAACTTGAAACGCATGGCTCTGATTTAATCCATTTTCTTTAAAATTAATATTTCTCATTAGCGCGCATTGAGGCAGAGTCGCAACACTCTGTTGAATAAAGCTATGTTTAGTCAATGTATTATTCGCGTGAGAAGTACGGAGATTTATTAAAGCATATTGCGATTATATAAAAACTTAGATACTTTAAGATTATCGTTAATGGAAAAAATTCTCTTTAATTCCTTTTCTGTTTCTTCACAACGGACCACATATTGTATGATTAAAGTATAATTTAAAAAAAATAATCAATTAAATAATAAATATATCATATTTTTATAATTAATTTAATTCAATCAAATTTAATTTAAAAAAAAAAAAGCAATTCTGCTGCTGGCCCCACTGAGTAGTGAAAAAGAAATCTGAGAAATTGACATTCTATCCAGCTACCAAAAGTTGATATCTTCCTAGTTCAGATTTTCATTTTTTCTTTTTGGGTAATAAATGTCTCGATCGCATGTCATAGCAGATTTTCATTCAGCAATTGATTGATATGAGCTCGCTTTGAGGAGCAGTTTCAGTCACTGTTGCACCAACTATATGTCGTCGGTGAACCACCATAATATTTATGGACAACTTAATTTAACTTTCAAGATAATTAATCTTAAAATTAATTAAGATTATGATTGAAGCACACTCAAACAGTGTGTAATTTATTTTTTTAATTATACTTATTTAATTGAACGAAATGAAATACAACAGATTGGTTTTAGAAGTGTGATGAACAATAAGTTATTAGTAAAATTAATTAACCAAAAAATATAATTATTTGCGGAGAAATAAATATATAAAAAATCATTGTAAATTACAAAGAGCTTTCATAAGGACTGTTATAATTATAAGTATCTTTATATAAACGGTGGTCTGAACAAATACTACTTTATAACAAGTTGTTACGAGGTGATATATATATAATTTTTTAAATAAAAAATAAGTATTTATAATTATGATAAATTTTACACAAGTGCGTGGTAATTTACACTTTAAACAATCCACATTTATCAATCCTGAAGGTTGATGGGAAGATCAACTGTTTTTGGTCAAATTTTACACACCTGTCTGATTTCTGAGGTCACATTCATGAAACAGAAGCAAAAAACAAAGTCAAATAATAATTAGATGAGAGCCCACAAGCACCACAAGTTTGTGCAATAAATTAATAAAAAAGTATACAAGTAAATGTAATAATTTTAATAGAGTTAGGTGAGACAACTACCCTCCAACTCCAACCATGGAATTTTTCACCCCTGCCCTCCCACACCATACCTACCACCACATTTTTACCTTTTCACATCCCCCCCTTGCTACAGTTCTTGCCCAACCTAGTAAAAAATTCTAGCTTAATTTGTCCGAACCTAAGGCTCCGGTTTTTGGGTCCTCCAATCCCACCAAATAATCCAAATTGAATTTTCTTTGTCAAACTTTATTCTATTTTCTATTTTAATTAAGAGTATATTATAATATTTTTTTTAAAATTTGATAATTATAAATACACTCTCATTGTTGATAAAATTATCAATATTCACTGACTTTAATAACCATCTATAATGAGCTAAATCCGTTAGTTTCTATTAGGCTTCTGTCTATTTTTATGGCAAAATAATCAAAATGTCCTTGTGGATTTTGAATCATAATTTTATTTATTTTTTCTATGAGTTAAGTGGAGTTTTTTTTATATAATTTTTAAAATTTTCATCCACCACATTCTATTTTTTTTATAATTTTTTTAAAAAAATAATAAGAGCAAAATTGACAATTCCAGACCACCCACCAAGGACTACGTAATTTTATCAGACATCATGGAGGTATTTGTAACTTTTTAAATAATAAAAAAATATTCGTGATTATGTCAAATTTCAATTGAGCTCGTTGTAATTTACCTTTTATTTAATATGCACACACTATGTGTATAAAGATGAGATCATATATTTTAGTTAAACAAAAATATTATATACGTGGTACGTATATATTGAATGGAGTAAAAATTAGAATAAATTTTACAACAAAAAATTCGATGCATAAAAGAATCTGGGTATCTGTTATGTATCTTTTTATTATAATCAGAATAAATATTTTAAAAGTTATAAGGAGAGAAATAATACTTTTTATATATACTATTAAAGTGAACGGCGTCTTTTCTGAGGTCCGATTAATTATAATATTTAATTTAATGTCATCGATTTCAAGAAGCATCATTAACGAGAATTAATTAATTAAATAATCAGGGTCGAGGGTTGTTAATTAATTATAAGGACAGGGAAATCCAGCTAGCAAACTAAACTTTTCTTTTTTAGTGTATATAAAAAAATTGGCGAGTACGGCTAAATATTAGTATTCTTTTAATTAGATTTTTTTAAAATATTTTATTTTATAAATTTTGTTCGAGTACTTGTTAAGTTTTAGTTGGATTATAGTGTCGTTAGATCAGTGTAGGGTCGTTTGAATTTTATGAGACTTGTGGATATTTGTTTCATTTAATATGTGCAATTTGTTGTAATAAATATTTATTTTACTTAATGTAGATATCGAAGTATTTCTCGATTTATTAATATTGAGGTAATTTATACAATGGGTGTTTAAAACACAAAAAACCCACCAAACTTGTTATGTAAAGGGTTACAAACTTATATGTGAATGCCCTAAATTGACCAGATTTGGGCATACACCACCTGGGAATCACAAAAAGAGTTGCTGTCTGTTTTTCTCTATTCTTCTGCCAGCTGCTGCACTTTTCAAGAAGGGCTTACAACTCTCTCTCAAGAACAAATGAGCGAATTTCCCTTTCACAAAAATGAAGTCACCAAATCAGAGCATGAACCGAAAAAGGATCACTAATAATACAAACATAATGGCGCAAGAATAAAATACACAATCAGACTTCAGATACAAACAACATCGTAACGTGGGTTAGCAGCTATTATTGTGCATTGCATGAATATGTATTATGACTATTATAAAACCTAACAACTTGCACTTGTATTAATTAATTCTTTCATTTTTCCCGATGCGGCGAATGGACAAATCCCCTCTATTACAAGAGGACAGAAATGTTGATCTGGAATATTTTTTTTTAATGAGTAAAAAACAAGAAACGGGCTGCAGTATAATAATATGAATTCTCTCTGAGCGTGATCACAGGGTCAGCAACTCATAACTCTGTCAAAGTGTCAAAGAATTTAAAATCACTCAATATAATCAAGTTCTTGATAAAAATATTGATCTGAACTGACAATAACTATAAATATACACATATCGAAAATGTATAAATTAGATTCTCTATATTTCTTTTTCTTTCTTGGGGTGGGGTGGGGTGGGGTGGGGTGGGGAGGGGGGGCTTAAATTTAATTTGGGACATGGAAAAATACAGTTAGGAGAGTGCAGTGTGTCTGGGAGTTAAGGGACCATGACTCATGGTCCAGTGGCATGTAATGCAAGAAAAGGTGATTGTCAAATTAGAAGAAACATTTGAGTATTTGATCTTATTTGGACACTTTGCTAATACGACCATAAAATAAGTTATTATATCACAACATGAATAATAGAGGCCATCATCACAACATTTTTACTCAGTCAATTGACATGATAACCCTCATTTCCAACGCCATGCGTACTAAATCACGCGTCTACCCCCCCCACCCCCTTCCCTTTTTTTTTCTTTTTTTATTGAGCAAAAAAAGTTCTCTATTTTTCAACTATCTTCAGAAGCAAATTAGTATCATGTACAATCTAAGCTGATTTTCCAAACTTGTGGTTTTTTTTTCCATTTTCTAATAAGATCAACTCCCATAAAAATAAAATATACCTCCCAAAATACATTATTTTATAAAGATGTATGGTAGTTTGGTCAGAAGTTGACCTATAATAAGTCGATCGAGAGTAAATATAATTTTTTGTTCAATTTTTTTTGCTAATTCCAACAAATTTTGATTAATGAATGGAGTTTATTTATTAGATAAAAATAAATATTAAAATTATTAAATATAATTTTTGTAAATAATAAAAAAATTATAGATAATTATACCAAAATTTAAAAGAAAATTGGACGTAACAATTCCCTATTTCAATAGATGTTAATAGGTAGAGTGGAGTGAGAGACGTGAAGGAATGGCAGTCAACGTGGTTGGAAGCGTTAATTTAAAAAGAAAGAGTAGTGAAAGAGAAAAGTGATTGGCCATTGCAGCAAGTGAGCGGCTAATCAAACCCTCCTTTCTGCTCCGAAAGGGTCAGTTAAGTCAGACACTGAAGAGCCGCCGATCATTCAACACTCCCACTCCCACTCCCATTCCCCAAATTAAACAAATAAAATTAAATTTCAAACTAATACATAAGTATTATATATGACATGTATACTGACACAAGAAGGAAGTTGAAGTTGTTGCTTCCAACTTTTCCACTTTTTGATTTATTGAATTGAATGAATGTGAGTATTCTAATTATAAACAGACCAATCAATCATTGAATACAAGAAAAGCTTTCTGTTGACGAGGAATTTTAATTCAGATCGAATTTGAAAGAATTCGAATAAATTATATGAAAAAAATAATATACTTATAATGTAATTGATGTATAGCTCATAAAAAATAATAAATTATATAAAAAGTATAATTGATTTGATTTGATCAAATTTAAATTGAATAAGAAAAAAAATTGGGTGATTGATTGACACTGTTGATTGTTTTGTTGCTGAGAAAAGGAAAGGGACTTGTCCAAATATAGTTTTTATTAGTTGAGTGTGGTGCATGTTGTGGGTGTATGGGCTGAATCTTGGAGTATTTTCAATTTTTCTAATATTTTTATATTTTGGGTTTTTGTGTGTGTAAGTTGAAAGTGAGGATACATAGAATCTTTCATTTTTAATTTTTATTTTTAAATGATATGTATTTATTTATTGCAAGTGAATATTCAGTCATGGGTAGTTACAGAGGAGATGACTTTGGCCAACTTGACTTATAGTAATTGTATTTTTCTTTATCATTTGTATCTTTAGTTGTTTGGTGACAATTATGGGTGGCAAGTCAGAGAACAATACCTATATTTATTGATTTGTAACTAAATTGGGTCGGATCCAACTGAATATTTATAATTTGTTCGAGTCACAATTAAAGTAGAGATATTGTGAATTACTCACCAATCGGACTTTTATTAAATAATTTTACGGGAACAAACCAATCATATTGATCGTAGAGTATTGCTGATAAATAAAAAATTATATATCAAAGATTGAGAGACGTAATATTGGTATATTTTCTGTAAAAGATTTCTCAACATGATTTTTTTTTTCCCTCGGAAATTTCCTTGCAAAGTTGAAATTGGGAGAATCAATATACTTTTAGTTTGAAACAAACGTGTTATTACAAAACAACCTTTTCCTTAGTCAAACTTTTTCCAAGTATAAATAATCATTTTTGCCCACTGATACAATTCCTGGAAGTAACCCATAGAGTTTACCCGAGAGTAAGATGTTGATTGAATTATTTACTATTACGTTTGGACTTTTTCTTTTTTTTTTTAGTGGAAAAAATATTAAATTATAAAAAAAAAACGAAAGAATGACGGGAATCACTCGGAAACAATGAATATGTACTTGCAAGATATTTATTTATTAATTAATATACTTGTTTTTTTTTTATTTGGTATGTACACGATAATCAACTACGTAGCTTGAGGAATATTTATATATATTTAGAAGCAAAAAAAAAAAATAAAAATGATGGAATATAGTTTTTTTATTTATGCAATTTACATCACTTTTCTTTTTCATCTCTAGAAACTTATATTCAAAGAATATTATTTTGGATTTGTTCATTTAATTGTTTTTACGAACCAAATTCGGCAAACAAAAGAAGGAATTAGATACCACACTTTTAAAAAACATTGATTAAGATCTTTCTCGATGGATACCCATATAAATAATAAATAATAATTTATTGATATAGACTAAAATATACATTTATTTTTTATTTTATGCAATTAAAATTTATTAATTATATGTGAATGTTTGAACGACTTATAAGCTCAAATTCGCGTCCCCCTCTTAATGAGACGTGTTTTTAACATAAAATTATGAATTTTTATCTTCCCCTTAATATTAATTGTAAACTTTAACCGCTAGCTTTTAAAATAAAACTGGTTCGAAGTTCATATATGAAAGTCAGTTGGAGAGGATCGGAAACCTTTTTGGTCTTCCAAGATTGTCGGAAAGCGATTGGTGCTTGTTGATATGATATGATAAGATAATGAACAGGACTTATCAACTGGAAATGCGATCTTTGGTGGTTGGGATTGACTAGTGAGACTTGGGACACCTACTACCTAGCACCATTGAATTAGTAGTTGGCGCATCATTCACCAAAACACGTTTTCCTCTTTGCAATGTTTGGCTTTTCGTACTCATACTACACCCTCCCCTCAATCATTATTATACAAGAACCAAGCTCAAAAACCTCATGGAAAGATGAACAACTTCCTCTGTTCAGAGCACATGGACCAAGATCAGGATGATGTAATCTGAATATAGGACGTTTGATCATCTTTAATGTGATCAGAACTTTCGTATGTATTGCCACCAACCACATGATCCCACAAACTTAAATGCAAAGTATAGGATAACTATGGAATCGATGAATCTTGTGCATAAATCATGAATTGAGCACAACAGCAATGCCAAAGGGACAGCCTTAAGAAGGTTGATTGTATTCAATATGGTCAAAGTGAAACTCAACAGAGACGCACAACGCGTTAATCCACCAGTTTTCTCTTCCAAATATGGATTGACGCTGCTGATGTTACACGCCGGAGAAAGAACCAAATGCGATGTTGCCATGTTGAAAAGGGCCCAAAAAGCAAACAGACCACGACACTTCAATTCCAAAGGAAATGATTGAGAAAATGGTAACGCGTCAAGTCATTCTAGATTTCAGTGTCAAAGAGACGGATTGTCAGATCAGAAACCATCCTTCGAGCGAAAGGAATATAACTTAAACTGTACCTGCAATGGCCCATGTGGTGGTGCAAGTGAAAAGCTTATAGTAAAGAACACAGAAGTTTGGAGCAGGGATTGGGTTGAAGCCTTAAATTGCATAATAATTCAGTTTACTGCTGAAGAAATACATAAATTTTCAACGCATGGAACAATTTTTATGGGATCCTTTTCATACTATTCAGATTTAGAATGTCGAAAGGCATATACTAGTGAGATATGGTTCAAGTTCTCTGAATATACCTTTGCTGGAGTTACTGGAATTCACTGAGAGCGGATATGTTTCAACCTATGTGCATACACACGTATTTATGTATAGACATGAATATACTCACACACATGCATGTATTCATGCTCATATACGTGTCTTCTATAAAAATATGTTCAGTTGATTCAGTCACCAGAAATACTAATTTTGGGAAGTGTAACTGCATTGGTTCCTTGAGATTTTATCAAATTGACAAACTCTCAAATAATTATATAAAGTGCATTCTACAGAAAACACAAGACAGATCAGAAACTTACCAAATTAGGGCACAGATTTCGCATATGATCGCAATAATGGTAAGAATCTTACTGTGGATCTGCAACATATTAAATGAACCACTTTGTAAAACACAATCCGATACACAAGCATGCAAATTCATTTTTTAAAACAAGAAACCCTGAGATGCATCTGTATAGTAACCGAACAAGGAGTTTATGCGATGGAAAATTGGGTTAGCCCTAGTATGACTTGGAAACAGTAGAACTAATTTTAGATAGCAGACTTATATAAAACCCCATAAGCAGAAATACAATAAAAATCTAATATGCAGGAAAGAAGGGTGTAAGTGTCTGCATCAGCCATTGAGTTTGTCCGGAACTTCTTATGGAGTGCTATGAAGATTTCAGTATGTTCAGTTTCAGGGTCAGCAGCAAAATAAGTCAATCTTCAAATGTAATAACCTGATCAAAGGCCTGTATTTTTTATATTGACAGCATGGAATTGAATTGCTTTATATTATCACTTTTCTTCTTAATTAAGAGTGATGAGATATGTGTTACTGCCCCGTGAGGTCCATCTCTATGAAATTATCCATAAGGTTCTATCTCTGTGAAATTCAGGTAAAATAAGAAGGTTCATAGAGATGTCAGGGCAATATCTAGGACGTGGTTGATTAAAGGAAAATCATTGTGCTCTCCATATATGTTTTGGTTATTCCCCAAGAAGAAACAAAGAAAATATATGCTATTTCAACAGTTACTGTCCAAAAAGCTCCCACTTCGCCAAAAGCCATCAAGCATACACCTCTTTCTAGGGCATAATTTTCAATTTCCGTTATAATATTCAGAAACTTACCAAAAGAGCACAAACAAGAGCCAGAACGACGCACCCAACATAGATTGCTGTAGCATAGACTCGGACAGGATCAAGCATCATTCTTAGCTGTTGCCCAGGTCCAATGAGGAAAGCTGTGCTGCCAAATAGATAACCGAACTCAGAAACTCAGGAAGCAAATGCAAGAGAAAAGCATATGTCCACTCAACGAACAAAAAAGCTGATTTTAGAAGCATAATGTAGCACTATTTCCATGTGACTTCAAATAAAACTCTCTCTCTCTCACACACACACACCAAAAAAAAAAAAAAATTCTTGTTATTTTTCTCTGCTGCTACTCCTAAATTTCATTAGTCTGGATACGAGGAGAGCCCTAAAATGAACAAAGCAAGGGAATCAAAAAGGCTAAAGACCACAAAAGTAAAGAGAGGTCTACATTATCAGCCCAACTGCGCAAGTATATACCTTCCAACCGCCAGCATGTTGCCAAACGTAAATAATAAAGCAAATTTGATGGGCTTTGCAAAAACAATCAGTGACTGCAAAGAACAGTGAGAAAAAGAAAGATCATCAATACTCTCCCAGAAACGCATTCAATAATTTCGCAAAGAGAATGTAAAAAATTCAGCTGGATTCGATTACGATTACCAAAAACAGTATCCATCATGATTTTTTGAAAATAAAAAATTGAACAATTCAAAGTGGGATTTTCTTACCAGGAACATACAAACAAGCCCCGCGAGCAAACAAGCGGCGAACCCATAAATACTCTGCTCATATGAAGGAGAAAAGCAACAAGGTACGTGAAATCACAGTGGGTTTTCAGTAAAGATTTAATCTTTGAACCAATACACGACGGTAAAAAAGTAAGTTAAATTCATGATTTCATACCTGTACAGGAGAGAGAGAACATAGACCTTCAGTCTCCTCAAGCAAATTGTCTTGCTGCTCTTCATCTGAACCTTGGATGAACTTCCACATTCTGTTGATTTCTCAGTCTTGTTATGGTATCATCAGATCACCTTTCGCATTGCTGTTTGGCTAAGCCAAAAGTCAATTGAAAAGTTGGGGTGCTTTTGTAATAAAAGGAAATAATGCGTCTAATAGGATAAATATGTAATTAAGGAAAAACCCCTCAAAATAAAGATATAATCCGAATAAGCCCAAAATAAAAACTTTATCTGTGCAATTTGGCCCAGTATCAAATAGTTGATCCCGGAGGGTTGAAACGACACCGTAAGCGGTCGCATTTTACCCCCTTCCCCCTCCGCAAAACCTCTTGAAATCAAAAACCCTCGGTCGCGGAGGTCTTCCACTGAAGACAGAGGGGAAAAGAGAGAGAAGAGAAGAAAACATGTCGTCGACGCTGCTGGAGGTGACTCGTGCGTCGCACGAGGAAGTGGAGCGGCTTGAGCGCCTCATCGTGAAGGATCTCCAGTCCGACCCGCCGACCAACAAAGACCGGCTCTACCAGAGTCACCGCGTTCGCAATATGATCGAACAAATCACCTCCACCACTCACAAACTGGTGTGGTTTCAATGTGTTTCTGCACAGTTTCTGTATATCTTGTATAATTTGGTGATGAATTTGTCGTAAATGTTTTTTCTTTAACGTGTCTTTATATTTTGCTTTTTGGTTAATAGATTGAAATTTACGAAGATAAAGACAATGCTAGGAAGGATGAGATTGCGGCGCTCGGTGGACAGAGTTCGACATCAGCGAATGTTAACGTTTTTAGTGCATTTTATGATAGATTAAAAGAGGTACGTAATTTTAGGGTTTCTTTTGTTATTTGATAATATTTCATGTTGTTCTGATGAATTTCGGTGCAATGTATTGGATTGTGCAGATTCGTGAGTACCATAGACGGCATCCAGCTGCACGATATGTTGTTGACACGAATGATGAGTATGAACAGCTTCTCAAAGAGGAGCCAGTCATTGAGTTTACTGGGGAGGTAAACTTCTCTTTCACACACACGGAATACACAAAATGCATGTACACGCCATAGAAGGGTTGGAGTAATTCAGGAGTTGAGTTTGCATTTGAAAAGACAAAAGGAGTTTGCTTATCAGACGGAAGTTTAGATTTTGGGAACTAGTGCAATTAGAGAGCAGAGGAGTGAACTAAGGATTAGTTTGAGATATGTGTTTCTTTCTTTTCTATTGTTCAACTATGAGAAATGAAGATTCTTGCCCCCAACTTGGATGTTGCTTATATGCGGTGTTTGAAGACATACTTGCCCCTTGCTTAAATTTGATTTTTTGACTGTGGTTTGGATCACTAGAAAGTTTAAAACTATTGTTTTATAAACTGCTGGTGCTTGATTATTTTGGTCCACCAGTAAAGAGGAGTTTGTTTGCTGCAAAATTCTATTAAAACTGGTTCATTTGCTGCAAAATTCTATTAAAATTGGTTCCTCTCCAAGTGCTCCATGTATGGATTAAATTGAGATATTTGTTACAGATGGTTAAATATATTCTACTCATCAAGTACTTGGGCATGGTGCTGTACTGCTGTTGATGCATAATATGATCATGTAGGCATGGCAAGGAAAGTTTTGATCAGTTTTCAGACAATTGTCAGCTTCTTTTTCTTTCTGAAAGGGGAATTGTCTTCTGCATGGGATTTTTTTTATATTCATTTAGTGATTTTGTGAGCAAGTAGACTTGTGCTTATAACATCATTGAAATGATTGGCGATTTGGTTTCAGGAAGCATTTGGACGGTACCTTGATTTACATGAACTATATAATGATTACATCAACTCCAAGTTTGGGAAGCAAATTGAGTACTCTGCTTATCTTGATGTATTTTCGGATCCAGGGAGGATATCCCGCAAATTGAAGTTGACTAGGTAAAGTTATTATTTGTAACACTCTGTAGGATATTGTTAAATATGAGTTTGATGCAAAAGGCTTGTGGTCCGTATTGGTCCTTACTCAAATGGTACGGGGTTAAGATTGTTAGTTACTCTTTAATGATTCACGCATCCTATTTCTCTCTTGTTTAAACAGGCAATATCGGGAATATATGCAAAAACTTCTGGAATATCTTGTATACTATTTTGAGCGCACAGAACCTTTGCAAGATCTTGACAGAATATTTTCGAAGGTACCTCTAAAATGCATTTGATCCGTCCTTTGTTGTTCTTTGTTTTTCTTCACCTTGACTGCTGGGATAATATATCCTCTTTTGTATTGGGCCTCTGCATTTCCCTTTGAGTCTGATAAACTGAGTGGCCAAAAATTTGACTTATGCTATCTCTGCGCTCAGAATGAGTCATTTATTTTCCTATTACCTTTCATGTTTGAAACATTTAAGCATTGCCTAATTCCTAATGGGCTAACGTTTTGGTTGATTCAGTTTGTGGTTTTATTAATTGTATTAAGTTTCTCAGAAAACATTCTATCTGGCAGGTAATTGCTGAATTTGAAGAGCAATGGAGCAATGGGCTCGTAGAAGGATGGAAAAATGAGAACCATGAAGATGGGAATGTCCAACAACAGGATGCAATTGTTGATCTTGATTATTATAGTACTGTTGAGGAGCTAATGGAACTAGGACCTGAGAAGTTAAAGGAGGTATTGCTGGAAACTTTGGAAGCATTTTTAAGTAATATCTTCGTATATATGTTAAATAATTAGATTGTACTCCAAAGAGCTTTTCCTTTGTCTAAATTGATGCCATGCTGTTTTAGAAGGATTTAGTTGGGTTTCTTTTATCTTCGGAATGGAAAATTGTATGCACCAGGAAAATGGGATTGAAGAAAAGAATTTGATATATCGGTCAAAAAGTACACATACATCCCAAGTAATGCTTTTAAAAATAGGCAGAAACAAGGAACTGGTTGGTTGAATAAATGAAGTGATAGAGATGCTTCATTATGCTATGGTCTTGTGCTGTTGTTCCTCCTCCCCCCAAATTGTCATTTTATAATTATCTTAAATAAATCAACTGTCTTAGCGTATTTTCTTCCTGTTTCATGATGTCTTGCCTGCGAATTGATAATTTTTAGTTTATAATGAGCATTTCATTATCTGGCTTATGATTATGTGATTGAGTCATACCCTGCTTTCTAGGCGTTAGCTGCACTTGGTCTAAAAACAGGAGGTACTGTACAACAGCGTGCCGAGAGGCTTTTTCTTACAAAGGTGAGTGTTAAGCATGTTTTTATGTGATTTTCATTGTCAAAATCTTGCTGCTATTTTTCTGTTGAACCTTTGTTTCCTTATTCTATAAGCAGATCTACCCTCCTCTTGCCAATCAGTCTTTTTTTACTTCCTTTTCTGGTTGTGCGTGTAACTATGATTCTTATGCATGTGTACTTACTCTGTGTTATATCTACTTGATTAAATAAAGTGCATCCATATGAAATCTAGATCCTCTCTGAACTCTGTTAGTTCTATTCTTGCGGGAGATTGAACAGAACTCAACTGAAGAATCTTTGTCTCTAAACTTAGGGGATCGAATGAACAGATTAGATGCTACTTTTATTCACAAATGAGATAACGTGCAACTGTTTCCTTTTACTTTGCTGAAGTTTGTGCATGCCATTATCTTGTGAATTTTCTTTTATCGCAGCACACGCCTCTTGAAAAATTGGATAGAAAACATTTTGCTAAAGGCTCACGTGGACCTGAACAAAATGGTGGTACAATCACCCTACAATCCAGTGAAGATGCAAAAGAGATTGCCTTGATGGAAGCAAAAGTGGAGAAGTTGTGTGATCTGTTGCATGAAGTAAGCTACTACTGTCTCCACATGACCCTTACCCCTTTATGTTCTCCTGTTTCTTCATTTCCTGTTGCAGTCCCACTTCTTGTCCATCTGTTTTCTGTCTTTCTTCTTACTGTATCTATTTTACAAATTCATCTAGCTTTTCTGTCATAGTGTGACCGACTATGGAAGGCACACTTTCAGGAGCAGTAACTTTTAATTCCTGGTTTCTTGACTTTCTGCAGACAATTGTGCGGACAAAAGAGAATATTGAGAAGAAACACGCCTTGACATATGATGAAATTGTACAAGAACGCGAAGAGGTACTATTTTCAAACTCCGCAAATTCCTACCTATAAGTAACAATTAAATAGAAGCAGCAAAAGTAACTCTCAGCATCATCCATGGGGTAGTGCAAGAGGTAAACTGCCTAATGCAGTGATCAAATGGTTCAACTCTATGTACATGCATAAGTAAGTTATATTAGTGCCTTCGGCTATTGTTAGAAGGTCTTTTCCATTCAGTATTTTAGAAGAACTGTGGTCCGGTTGCTTCTGTATTGACGGTATATATATCTGTCTCTTTTTGAATTCTACTATCAGGACGAGGTGCAACCCGAGTCTGAAAGTGATGATGAGGATCAGCAGATATACAATCCCCTAAAGTTACCCATGGGTTGGGATGGAAAGCCTATACCCTACTGGTTGTATAAGCTTCACGGGCTTGGTCAGGTAATAATAATTCATTAATTGACCTTCATAATCATTGACCATGCGAATAAGTGTTCATGAAATATAACTGCAGAAGTAACAAGTTGAACATACAATTTGATACAATTATTCCAGTGATTTTGATTGCAATAAATATATTGAATGTCTATCGCATGATTTATTAACAATTGGTCTTCCATAAAAACATGTGGCATTTGTGCATAAAATAACTTGTTATGAGTTTTGGTGGTGAAAATGTGTGTATCGTTATTTATTTTTGCATTGTAGGCTGAGACTGTTATGGGGCATGGATTATGTCCACAGTTATTATTTGTTCACGAGCTGTCTACTGACACTGCGGTACTTGTGTGATGAGCTTGGTATATTTTACTCACTTGGTCAATAACTTGTGAACGTTGTCAGGAGTTCAAATGTGAGATATGTGGGAACCACAGTTACTGGGGCCGCAGAGCCTATGAGCGCCATTTCAAGGAATGGAGACACCAACATGGGATGCGATGTCTTGGGATTCCTAATACCAAGAATTTTAATGAAATAACGTCAATTGAGGTATATTTTCCATATTCTCTATCCTCTTATCCGATAACCTTTTCCTTTCCTTGATTGTATTCCTGGTGGGTGTTGCATGCAAAGAATGATGTCTGAACTCTGCAAACAATCGGTGATATTCTAATTAGTTGGTGTTACTTATGCCTTAAAATACATAACAACAGGAAGCAAAACAACTTTGGGAGAAAATACAAGAAAAGCAAGGACTAAACAAATGGCGGCCAGATCTTGAAGAAGAGTACGAAGACCAAGAGGGCAACATTTATAACAAGAAGACTTATACTGATCTACAACGTCAGGGTTTAATTTAAAAAGGCAACTACCTATTGCACCTCCGGACTTCTTCATGGATTTAATGGTATGTTCTTACCGAAGAACCATCTAAAATTTTCTATCAGTGCCACGGGCAATGAGTGAAGGTTGTTCAATCTTTTCAGGAGAAATGTCCCCAAACTCTTGTGTAAGAGGCTGTGGTGCTCTAACTCGGGTATTGGCTTTTTACTGTATGTATGGTTCTGCATTCTGTAAGCACAAATACCAGAGGAGCAGCGTATAGTCCTATTGGATTAGAAATTACCTGCCTAGGCTGCATTTTATCCAGAAAAAGAATGAAGAGGGGGAGCATGTAATTTTACTTGTGTTCTGTGGCACAATATCCACATGAAATTGTGTTGTTGCCTGTTAGCAGCTACTAGCAGTTAAATTTTCATTTGTTGTGTCATGTACCCATCATAATTCAGTTTTGCAGGTTACTTTTGAACTTTTTATGGCTAGCAGGCTGGTCTTCGTTTATTGTCTATGAATGCGTTTATTTGATATGATAACTTGAAAATTCTCATATCCCTGTAACCTAGAAAGTGATATTTGGATGTACAGATGCAACGCACTTGGTTCATCTGACACCTTGGGGTGTAAATATAGGTTGAAGGAAACAACCACCAGTGGGGAATACCCTTTGTAACCCTGACTTTTGTTGATCTGAAAAATTGGATGAGCCAATTCTGAAAGTAGTTGGGTTGAGAAGAATTTTCAGCCATCTTTAGCTGTAGCAACGGCGAGCAAACTAGTGTCAAGTATAAACAATGGAGATGTGCACTTGTCAGTATAAATAATGGGGTAAGATCGCTTTATCAACAACCTAACGTTATACAAATCATATACAAGAGGAGAGGTTTATAAGCAACTTTCATTCACAAGGGACGTCCCTTGTGAACAACAGGGCAGAACCGTTCACACTTCGAAGGACAAGCAACCTGGAATCTAAATATGTCCCACAGACAATTTTCGACAGATCAAATAATTCAGGCGGAACTTGCATTCTCACTTCCTGGATGACATTCTTCGCAGTTTTGACATCTGTAGTTAATGGCTCATCTAAACTCATTGCAATCTCAACATCACTAGAAACAAGTTTAGCAACAGGTAGGCTTGAAGGGAATTCCTTTATGGGAATGAACTTTCCCCACTTCTTGTTAGACAATTTCTCAAGGATTGAATCCCTTACATCTGGTGAGGCTGAATTTATCCTGGTGGTCGATTCCTCCTTTATGTACAATCGTCTCCCAGCTCTCAACTTGAAAAGAGATTTAACTTGTAGTTTTCCACCTGTTCCAGCTTTGTCATGAGCCCAATCTTCACCAGGCAAAACTGTGAAGCCGATCTCTGATTCTATAGAAAAAGCTACTTCTGGTTTTGAAAGCTTCGTTATTCTTAAGTGAACATTGCCAATGAGGACTCTGATTGAAGGCTGCCGGAGGGTCAGTCCTATATGCCGGCCTGTGCTATATAGAAGTCGCCATTTGCCAGGGAGTAATTGCAGCCAATGCTGAATACCATATACGGGGTAAATTATAGATACCGCAGCAGACCAAAGAAAAATGTAGGTCCAAGAAGAAGAAAAGCATTGACAGTACTGACATAATATAGGAAGAGAAATTTCTTACCCTTGGTTTTGAATGAGGATTTAACATCTCCATTAGCTCAATGAAATGTGCAATTCTTCGCCGCTGAAACACAAAAAATTTATAAAGAGGTTACTATAAATTGCCTGATAGAAGAATTCAACAAGGAATGTCTAAAGAATAAAACTGTGTGAATTGTAGCTATAAAACAAAGTTTTCTAGCAACTGGGGAAAAAGAAAATCATACTGGATACACTAGATACGTGCAAATGTGCAGTTTGCACACTGAAAACACTCCAGCCAAAGTGATAATTGATTTCTTCTTGCCATATATCTCCTATTAATTGGTCTTCTCTAAGAAATTCTCTCAGTCTGGTGTCAGGAAATTAACGTGCAATAACTTGTGTACTAAAGCAACCCGCTCATTGATAGTTTATGGCTAGAAGAATTGAGTTTGTAACACATTTTACCCTACTTGTCCTTCGTTACGATAAGGAATGGTTTGTCAATTGGTCAGGAAAAATTGGAAAGACATAGTAAGATACCCAAAAGCTTCAAGTTTGGATCTGTCAACATGAGAATGGAATATAAAAGATTCTCCATGTGTACCAGAACCTATAATACAAGATAAAATCGGAATTTCCTCAAGGTAACTCAGCCTATCAGATTATTTTGGGCAGAAAATTGACATGAGTTAGAGAGACAAGAATTCCATAAAACCTGCTGCTTGGCATAAATGTATTCCTCTGTGATACGAACAGCAGTAGAACCCAGGCTCCATCTGATCATGTCCATTGTTGGATCTACACGCCACTTTGGTCCACACAGGAAAGGATGCCTCAGAGCATCTAAACAACTGAGGAAGCACAAAGTCTGAATTAATCAAGGAAAAGAGTTTGGATTCATGTTCTGGATGCATTGCATTCAGCATTATGGAGACTAGCTCGAATAAGGTTTCAATTGGCATCTCCATTTGATACATATATGAAGAAATTTGACTTTTATTTAGAGCGAGGCCGTAATATCATTTAGCTACCTTATTCTTTCTGAAGGTTTGGTTGCAAGAAGTAAGGAGAGCAAGTTCCAACCTGCACCCCAGTTTTTATCAAGTATCTGCAAGAGATTTTGTGCATCAGCACATCTTGCTGGATTTGGGCCCAACAAGTAGCTACGTCTGAGAAGAAAAAAGTTACTCACTTGGAATCCTACATTTTTAAGAGAAGAGTTTCTACTGACAATATTGATCAGAAACTCACGCAAGCATGCAGGGTCATTTCCCTGGAAGCCACAAAATGACAAGTAAGAAAAAGAGAGGGAAAGAAATAGAGATAGGATAAGATACTTCAGCCAAAAGCAAATGCTTTCAATACGTATGGATCTGGAATTACCTTGGAGAGAAATGCTTTGAACTTAGCGAAAATTGTTCGATCCATAAGGTCCCTCAAAACCAATTTGGCCATGATAAATCCAACACATCTTGCAAATACAATCATAGAGGGATCTCATGAATGCATAGTGATAGATCTAAGCAAGATAAGATGTATTACAAAACTGAATATGATACCTCATGTCAAACGCAATCATCATTTTTCGCCTATCCATGTTGCTGTCCAGTTTTCCATCATATGGACTGCAATCATGAAAATCGGCAGCATTTCCTAATATGCCAACCTAAGGTAGCAGTGGCAAGCATAAGAACAGAGAGGGGTTTACTGATAATAGAATTATGAAATTGTTCTGCATAGATCAGAAAATATAAGATGTACGTAAAGTGGACAATAACATATCTGATGTCTTACTAAAAGATTAATCTCATAGACGTGTATGCTCACATTCCATTTAATGACACAAGTAATAGAACTAACTTTGATATGTCTATCCACAGCGCTGATATGCAAATTTTCAAGTTTCAACTCTGTATGGGCAAGTCCATGGCTGTGCAAGTAATTCACCTGGTGCCAAAAAAATTAGAAACACTGTAACCATCAATCTTATCAAAGAAAAATATTATATAGCATATAGGGGATAATAATAGGGAAGAGATCATACCCCAATCAACAGATCTCGCATTAAAATTCGAATAAGGCGTAATTGTCTAGAAATTGCCGGTCCTCCCACTGTGTCATCTCCAACTCTCCTGACAGACTCCTCATCCAATGCAAGAGTAGCTTCCAGAGTTGGTAGCCAATCTGATTGTTGAAGCCAATGCCTCAAAGAAGAACTACCATGATACTGCATTAAAAATTCAGATCCTCAGTTAATCTTTGAAATAATATCTGCTTCAATCATTACCCTAAGTTATGAACATGAAAAATCACTCATCATAAGTGACTGGGTCCAGTACAGAACACCTGTTGAGTCTCTTTAACAGTGGATGATATTGACCAACAAAACAAAATGAAAATAACGTCAGCCATTCAGGAATGACGTGAGCAAGCAACCTACTCCATGAACTAGAGTAAATGGACTGCCGGTTGTGGATGAGCACACGTAGCCATGAACTTGCATTGAGTAAGAATGGTACAATAATCTACGATGTGCTAGTCTTTTCAACACCTAAAACAAAATTCCAATAAAACAATAAATTCAGACAGGGATCAATGATTTCAGTAAGCAGCACAACAATATCACCATTACATACTTCTATCGCCCGTTTTCCCCTACGCTTAGCCTGAGTGCTAACCAGCCGTCGAAGCACAACTCTCGTACCAAACAATGGACTGCATTACTAGAAAGAAAGTAGTATTAAAAGTTTGAAGTCTCTCATGATATTTCATCAATGACCAGCTAGGGTGAATTCATAAATCGAAACAAACCTGCTAGCTTCCTTCACTGTGGCTTCATATACCACCTCGTCGCTCTGCATCCCAACGCAGTCCAAGCATAGCAACCACAACCAGACCATACCATCATTAATAAATAAGAACTCCACCACACAACACCAATAGCATGAGAAAAGAGCAAACTTGCAATAAACTATCACATACCCTATCTCCAAGGCCAATGCTAACACGATCATGAATCTTGAAGTCCGACATCTTAAACTTCATCACATGGCTAAAATCATCATCATCCTCCGAGCAACTTACACTAGCATTCTCCTCAGATTCTAATTCGCGAGTTGGCCTTTGGATCGAAGCAAAGCACTTGATACTCGAAGTTTGCTTCCCAAGGCAATTATCTATTGAGACCACAGACAAACCTCTTCGTCGTTTCGACAAATTGCTACAACTTGATAATTTCAAAAACGTCACCTCAACAAAATCAAAAGATGAAGTCGAGCATACTCCGATAGATAGCGCCATCACAATCCGAACAACAACAATTCATTTATCGATTCAATTCTCATAAACTGCATATCAAAACATATTAAGCCGAATCAGTCAAACTCTTGGTAGAAATCACACTGTTACATACTAAAATAACCAGAAAAACCGTAGAATAGAATGTTGAATTCATTATTCTGCTGAAATGCATAGCTCCCTAATTTTGTGACACTAAAAATCAAAGTCAAAATCAATCTAATCTCATGTCACCGACGTCATAACCCCAGATATTACCACAAAAATTAAGCTACATTAATGACTTCTCGCACACGATCGCACCGAAAACCACAAAAATATCTCCAAAAAAATAAAAATAAAATCTGTATTTTGCTGGTATTATTAGCCAGGTTCAGGAGAGAGAATTTTGTAGGTGCTCACCGCAGTCAGGCTCCGAACAAGAATTGGAGGAAAGGAGTGAAAATAAAAAGAGAAGAGGCGTGTGAGAGTTGCGTGTAAGAAAGCGGTTGAAGCGTTGCGACATGAGCCCCCAGCATGTCTTCGTCCGCCCGCCTTCATTATTTAATAAATATCTCCCTTCACTGGTCTCTGGCTCTACTACAACTGCACGAACCGGAAAGTACTCAACTGTGGATAACAATTCCCAAATTATCTATAAAAAGACACCTTCCACTTGCAAATTGCGGTACATCATATAACTGGACTAATTTTTTATATATATACTAATATAAAATAAAACATGTATAATAACACTCGACGGTTTGTGACATTATGGAAATTGATCTTCTTTTATTCTCCCCCAAAATATGATGGGCTTGTTTATATAATAATAGCAACTTAATTAAAGAAAACTAATTTACATTTAATGAAATTATCTGTATATTAAAAGTACTCAGTTTAGGATACATGTTACTATTTTTATGAATGATGTGTTAGGGTGTAATATTTTAATTATGCCGATTTATTTATTTTAATAAATAAAAATAAAATAAATTTATTTTATTAATAACTTTAAGACAAGTTACGGATGTCATTCATGACTTTTTATTTTTTAATTTTAATTAAAATAATAAATGTGATCTACGACTCCATCCACAATTTCAAATTTTTTTTATTAAAATAAATAAGCCTGATTGTGCCCCTTGTAGCAAGCAACATACGTCTTAAATTCTCCTAGAGTAGGATCTACAAGACAAGAGATCATCATCACCACACCTCCCGGTAATAGCTCATTAATATATTAGATAGATTGGACGGATAAGTGTTTAAGTTTATAGACAACAAAAGTTGACCTTGAAACAGGAATTAGTGTGTTATTTATAACTTTTTCCAAATTATAAAGTTTCCATGTGGGACAAACACAAAAATGATCGTATGGTTAAGGAATGCCGTATTAGAATTTTAAAGATATTGGGACGAGATGGTGAAGACCCAAACTGAATAATGTAGGATGAGAACTGACCATAACTTGAAATTGAGTTTGGAATAAAATATTAATACGACCTTTATAAGATTACCCCACATCAATATATTAAAATTTTCTAGTAAATAGATTTTAAAGTAAATTTGACAAGTTTGGGTGCCAATTAATTGTCTACCAAAAGGGACTAAGAAAATAAATGGTGGTGGAATCAATTTATATGAAAGGCATATACATATCCAAATTTTCCAATAAAAACAAAGGACATGACAAAATAATTCCAACTGTTTTTGTAGAATAGAATAGAGAGAACTTACTATAGACTTCTCCATTCACAAACATAAAGGGCACCCCCCCCCCCCCAAAAAAAAAAAAAAAGAAAAAAAAAAGGAGGTAAGATAAAGGAAAGTGGTGATGTTCTAATGTAATTTGACATTTATGGATGTTGATTTTAGCACTGTTTATGTGAAATAGAGGCAATAGGGTGAGGAGAAGGCATAGTACGCAGATTGTTGAAATATGGTAGAAGACACAATGTTACTATGCGCTCCAGAACTTCCACCCAACCCATGGGAAATGGTCTCTGCGGAAAATCTCAATAATAAGAAAAGGAAAGAGGTAATTCTCATGTACTTTTCTCTAATCTCAGGCTCAGCTTGCAACCAATATTTGCCTGCCGACAAGGGTTGTGATTTGTGTACGTTTTAAAGTTGTGGATCCAAAACCGTGACTGAGTGCATGATGCAGGATAGAAGAATATGGAAGAAGAAAGAAAAAGAGAATTGTTAACGGAATTCGAGTAGGCGGTGATGGACTTGATAGCGATGCAGCGCTGAGCGGGGGACTATTTTGAGTTTGCTCTGAACGACACTGGTGAGTTATGTCTTCTTTCAATCAAATTTTGTTCATTTCTTGTGTGTCCGTACTGGAAATTGATAATGGATATAGGTACTTGCTCCATTGTTCGTCATTCTTCTTAATATTGATTCGAGACTGGAGTGTCGAATTGCCAATATTAGGTTCTTCCCTTCTTTTCTCTTCTTTTGCTTATGCTGTCAGAGTGGTGTGAGAATGTCTAAATCCCTCGTGTTTAAAGGCGAATTCTGCTACATATTTTTGCAATTTCTTGAGGCTGTTTTGCAGCATCATCACTGGAAAAGAATGGGAAGCAGCATTGTTTAACAAAGTAATGAACAATTCTTTTGTTTCTCTGTCAAAGAATAAGAAAAAGTTGAATGCCATTTTTAACACGGTTTATGTGCTGCTTTTCTGCCATCCATAAAAATGCCTGAAGCTCTTCACCCGGTGTGCAAAGGCTGTCGTTGGTTGGCTATATAAAATATCCTAGAAGAAACAAATGGGAAAAAAAAATTACATTTTCCTTTGAAGCGGAAAAAAATTTACAAAGTTAGTGACCTAACTGGTGAGTCTGGTGCAGACCGAAGATGGTTAGGATCCCTTTCAAGGAAAACAATGGTTATACTGTGTTGTTGCTTAGTTCATGAATTTTCTGCAATTTGGAGCGTTACACAGGCAAGGGACTTTGAATTCGTCAGGCTCGTCAGGATCAAACAAATAGTCATACCTGGCAAATGCACCAAAACAAACACTAAGAGATCTAGCTATGTCTTCCTTTTGGTAATTAAATTTACGTGCATCTGTTGACTCATGTAACAACAGAGAGAGAGAGAGTACGTTAGTTCATCACCGGCAGGCACATTTGTCTTGGCAATAAGTACAATCCGGCTCTCATCGTCACCTACACTCATGATCCTTGCATAGCAGTTAGGCATACACTGGAGAAATGAGGTAAAAGTAGTTAAGATCTAAACCAAAAAGACGAAGCATCATAATAATAGGAGGCCGCAAGATATACAAGAAACCCCAATCTCAACAGTAATTACCGAATGATTGATCAACCGAGCAATATTTCCTGCATCTGTAGCATCCACCACAACTTCTTCACTGATTTTGAATAGCTGAACAGGAAATTTCAGGACTTCAGATTGATTCTCTGCAGGTTGGTGTGGGCGGAAGGGGAATGAAATTATGTCGCACAAAATCAAATTTAGAAGAGATCATCTTACATAGCAGTCTTTCCCCTCTGTACGATAGCGTGCCTCTCTAAGATCTGCAACACTGCGTCTGACCTGCTCACCACGATATTCAACAACCTGGCCATAATGGTATGAAATTTTACAAGTCCCTTCACATATGACTACTGACATGCAGAAAATGATATGTCACCCTATACTTTTCTGCATTGGTCTTAAATTAATATAGATCAATAACTAGTGAAAGCAAATACCATTTCTCCTTCTAGGATGTCCCTACGTGCAAAGAGGCCCCATCCATGTATTTCAGATCTACCAAAGCACACTTTATCCTTTTCTGTTTTCTGGATTGGCAGATGAGAATTAAGAAGGTTAGATTATTATGTTCAAGCCTGTGATTCAACAATTAAATATTACCTGTAGATGGTGAAGTCGCTCTCTGAAGGTGGAGAAGATCCTAGGCTTCTCTATTTTCTGTCCCGGAAAAGAAAAAAAATAAGCAGTTGGTTTTCAGATAAGCTATACACAAGGATTCTCGTAGTGTAGTTTCATATGAACAGGTTGAGAGCACATATCCAAAAAGCAGCTCAGTAGGGAGATTTACTCTATTCGCGTTCAAGCTTTGTATTGCAGTCATAGAATGATGACGCGGTCCCATAATTTGATGCGCAATGGCCTCCTTTCTCGTCTGCTGGGAAGCAAGAAAACATGGGAAATATTAGAACACGATTAAGACGCTATACAAATTATTAAAAATTGCATTTTCCATAAAATCACTATTACTTCACAGGATTGTTAAACCTTTTACATTTTTCCTACTCCGTCTATATGCATATAGAATTAACAAATAAGCACATACTAATATTTCGTTGTACAGACCTTGTTTGCTCTTTTGAAGACACGACATCTTGCAGCAGAAAATGGGTCAACCTCCTCAATATCCACTGAAGTAGGTTCCTCAAGTTTCAACCTGCTTGTTGAAATCAGCCTTGCACCTGCGTGCCTTTTGCTTTGAAGCATGCTTTTTGCGGAGAAAGTCCCCTTAGGGGTCTCTACGATCAGAACTGTATCTGGATTAGGTGTCCTGCAAAAAGTATAGGTGGAATGAGCAATGATGCTGCCAAATGAGGTAGGTCTAGTTTAGCATGCCAGTTAGTCCTCTCTAATTCAAAATTCCCTACCACCTCTTCCTTGACCAAACAAAAGAAAGGAATACCATAAAGATGAAACATCACATAACTTTACCTGTGATAGGCGCAATATGAGACCATTTTTGTAATTTGTTTCCCATTCTTTTCCAGGCAATGCAACTGCATTTGACAACACAGTTAATGAAGCATATCTCTCATTGGGTTGCATTAAGGCACAATTGGCATACAAGTGGAGATTTGTTTTGGCAACTAATACAGCTTTCACTCTACAGCATAAGAATAAAAGCACACAACCAACCCCAAATTGGTTGCCAGCAATTGTGCATAGACACAGGTGAAAAAATATCCAGAAAAGTAACAAAGTAGCAAAAATATCATTTTTCTCTTAAAATCTAAATCACCCATAAGCCCATTGACAAGTCAAGTTGACTGATCCTAATGGAAACAATAAAACTCTAAACCACTATGCTTGAACAACTTGGAGCCAAACCTCATTTTCGAACTCCTATGGATAAATAGTAAGGGACAAAATCAGATTAACTGTCAACTTCGTTATTGTCAATGTCCAAATTCCAATCCATTACATTAAAATGAGATTTCCTGCTAGTTCAAAGGGTCATGAAAAGAAAAGAATTGTCAATCAAGTTATCTCACCTCCATACGGTACCCTGCTCTTGATGCACACATTGCATGGTAATAGGTGGAACACTTGCTACATTGTGTACAGGAACCATGAATTTGTTTGCAAACTACACAAATCTGAAATACGAGGAATCAGGAAAACATCCAGAATTAGATGAGGATATAATTCTAAAAGCATATGAACATAAAATCATTTTCCTTTGGGAAAAGAGAGTCAATTAAAATCTAATCAAACAGAGGGATCGAGAGAACGAATAGATATCACTCATTTACGGAAGCAATTGAAAATTAAAATGATGCAGGAGAGAGAGAACAACAGAACCTTTACAAAAGAGCTTGAAGGAATTCTCAATATTCCAAGAGCAGGTTCCATCTTCTCATCACTTGCAAAAGAAACTTCAGGTTGAAACCAAGCACAAGTAACATGAACCCATAATGGTGCAACATCTGTAGGCTTCAGCGCACCACCTAAATTTCCGAGAAAATATAAGTTAAAAAGAATATCATTTGAGAAAAACTGACATATGCTTCAGCCTTCCATGCTTCACTAAGTATTACACTTTTCAAACATAATGGGCTATTTGTCTAATTATAACAGATTAGGACTCAATATCTACTTTTTTAAATTATAATTTTCTTTGTTTGTACTGGTTTCTTCTCTTTGGTAAGTCTGACAGACTATTTTGAGGCACAGAATAATAACCACAGTGCCAAACTATAATAAATGCAATCAGATTGCAGTAACATCAAAGCATTTCTGTTGCTTTCCTCTTCCCTTCCATAACTTTCTTTTGTAAATATAAGCACATACAAGGCCACTGTTTCACGTCTCCTCCCAACTAAAAATTCTTCAAAACTTTTGACAAATGAGGCATACCAAAGAATGCGGAGCAGCAGTGACACTGGACTTAGATGCCACAAAAAGAAGGCCTAGATCAAATACTCAGGTCTAATAAATAAAAGTCGGACAATAATATCAGTAGACTGAAACAAGCAACTGTGTCACTATATGATGAGTTTATTCCTAATTTTGGAAACTTAAGTGATTGAAGTAAGATTCATGCCTTTCACAGGACAGAGGCAACACTCCCGCTCAATATCAGGTGTTTCACAGGCTTTACAGACCCATGAAGTGAAATCACGAACATTTCTTGCGCCATAGCATTCTTGATGAACAGCTATCTGACATCTGAGTAATGAGAGAAACAGGATTATGTTTCTTACATGGAGCGTGTTATTGAAGAATATGATGCAACACCTAATCAAATATTCAGAACCAACAAAACATCAAGATGATTGATGATTTTTATTTAGCTCAAAATATATATAGAGTCCTCCAATATGTGAAAAAAAAATCAGGAAGTCCCTAAAAAAGTTGACCAATCTACCTCATGCATAATCTTCAATAGCCGGAATTAACTCTAGGAGATCAAAGTTCACCTAAGAGATACACCTATGATAATTGAAAAACAACTGTCCACCATCTAGTCACACAACATTTCCGGAAACCAGGCATGTAACAAAAGCAGCTTCAATTGTGAAACAATATATTTCTAGAACTTGCAGTTGACGGCATGGAAAATGTTATGGAGCAAAGTTTGAGATTACCTAATGCAAATTATTATTTTGTTAAAATCCCAATCTTCAACCCATCGACACACTGCACACCTCTCTGTAGTCCACTTGGCATGAACAGGTTCATAATGTTCTATCACCAACAGAAAACAGTAAGTTAATTCAGTGTATTCATGCTGCTGTGGATATGGCGGAATGAAGCATCTAATCCAAATTTAAATGTCAAAACTTCGGAGAGAACCTTGCAAGAAGTTAAGCAACTTCTGCTTCCGCACTTTGATAGAAGGACGTTTGACAGATTTAGCAGGAACAAGACTACGCTCATGATACTCAGCCATCTGTAGCATCTGTGAGGGGGAATTTCTATTAGAAGTGATGCCTTTGATGCAATAAATCCGGAAAAAGTCAGTTAGCAAGAAAGAAAAACATCTTCTGTCAGCAGACAGTCACCTAAACTGGAAACCATTGGGACAATACGTGATGGGTATAACCCTTTCATGCATGCTCCAGGAAAATGAACAGAATATGAAAATGAAAGATCAGCTTCAAGAACAGACCCATTGTTCGAGAGGTATCAAGGAACCTTTCACCCTGACACTAGACTTCCAATTTTTAGTTCTGGAACCAGTGTGACGTTCCCATTCACTGAGTGCCTGCTTTTCTGCTCCACAAGACCCACACTTGCAAACAACTCTGCAACAGAGGAGAAGATAGCATTATTGCTTTTAGGCAGCAAATGAATCATCCTTTAGGACCTGTAAATATCAAAAGGTGATGGAAATGGAAAAGCAACTGATGCTTACAAATGAAGACTTGGAAAATAAGTTCCCTCCACGCCGGAGCACACAACAGCAACCTTGTCAGGCAATGCGAATTTGCCATTCTTTTTGTTATTTCTGCACCAGAAATCATACTTCTCAGAAACTGGGAAGTGAAAGAGCAAGTACTACCACAAAAATAGACACATTTAAGACAAATGAGCAGCAGAACTTACTTAGCTTTAACCTGCACAGTTTCTGAATCTGATAGTTCAAAATTGAACCTAGCTTTGCATTCAGGGCAGTAATAATCACTGGTTCCCAGATCCTAGAACCAGCAAATAGCGTATCTCATAAATCAATAAATTCAAGATTCTCAACAGAGATCTGTACAAAGATACTCATAGAGGAAGGAAAAAATAAAGGGCATGAAGACAACCTTGAAATTGTTATTTGAAAATTTGTCACACTCTGCATGGACCCAAACTTTACAACCATGACACCGCACCTGAATTTAAGTAAAATGACACATTAGGAAAATAAAACAACATATCAACAGAAAGAAACCTTCGAGAGCTTAAACATGATCTCTTACCCAAGTTCCGTTGTCTGATTGATTCCGTATCTTTTTGCATATGCCACAATAGTGTTTCATTTTCTTTAACTGAAACAGAAAAGGAGTAATCATTAACAGAACCGTGAAAGAGCACGATTCTGGAGGATGACTTAAGACTTTGTTAGGAAAAGCAAGCAACAAACCCTGGCACAAGAAGTACACAAACGATTGGTACCAGCAGCCGAATTATTCGATTTCCTTGACAAGTTAGGTGCCATGCTCACGCCACAGGCTTCACAAGATCGTGATTCTTTCTTCATATGTATGTCCTGCTAGAAAACTATTTTTTCTTAATTCTGTATCAATAAGGCAATGAAGTTCATCTTTGGAAGTCTTCTTTATTTACTTTAACTATATTCAAACATAAAGGAAATTGGATGCATGCCTTTGAGCAGTGAAGGGATTGTAATTGAAGTTCCCAACAAACACCAGAAAAGACATGTTGAGTTCACTGGTAAACTGATACAGTTACTACCGTTCTAACAGCAAAATCATTAAGCAGGCAATGTAATTGAACTTACCTGTTCCACAGAGTCACAATGTTGATCCTGATTTGAATCAGAAGCCTCGAAGACCCCTCTTGTAAGAGAACGAAGATAATCCAAATTGCCAGCTGCTGCATTGATTTCAACCATCAACATTTCGTTGAAGCCATTTTCTGCTAGAAATGCCTCCTCTATAGCAGAGCGAAGATTACCAGGTTTGCTATCATTAAGTTCAGTCTGCCCCTGAAATCTAAACCAACAAATTCATGCTGATGCCTACTTCACATCTTCCTTGTATTAAGAAGGCATATGAAACAGAGAGAGAGAGAGAGAGAATAAAACAAAAGCACCTGTCTACATAATCTACAAACGGAAATATCATCCCGCTTTTAATCCATGCATAATCCTGCTCAGAAAAGACATAATCAAAATAATGCCTTCAACCTTCTTAAGTTTGAGACTAAGTTGATGGTTAGGGATGGCAAGCAAACAAAAGGTAAATCACACTCTACCCGATGCTTAAAAGGAAAAAGAAAAAAGAAATTAAAAAAAAAAGGGTCACCCTTTACCCTTTGTGTTCCATTTCCAGAATAACCAAAGAACATGACACAAACTGATCCAGCAACACGAAAGTTGAAAACTTGCTGGGGAACTTGGGACTCTTGATTAAGCACGATGGCTGGCCAAGCAGGACAATGCTTCCCGGATATCGCCCACACTACGTCACCTTCAACAAAATCCTTTGAACTATACAATTTATCAACTCCGCTTATTTGTACATACTCTTCCAGCTCTTCATCGTCCTCCAACTGTTCCTGTAATGTCGTCAATGAATCTCGTGAACCGATATACTTCTTAACATCACAACTTCTGAATCCGTCATTCCTCAGTTCTGCTATCTCATCCTCTGACAATGGCGAAAATTTACGACATTGGTAGCTATTTATCTTCTCCTCATTCCGCTTCCTACTAATGGTTGCATCCCCACGAATCCTCGGGGTTTTGTAGCTGAATTTGTTATCCTTCTCTTTGGCAGGTAAATATTCTGTATCCAAAGCAGAGTCTCTTGCCGCATTCTTACTAATATTCTTCTCTTTCTTCCAATTATCAAGAATTGAATCATTGAATCGTGACGGCAACACCTGAACCCTCCCCCTCGAAGTTCTCACTAGCGGTGGCCGGGAGACTTCCTTCGATTTTGACTTTACACACCTTGGTTCCGAAGCCGCGCCGCCGTCTCTGTCACCTCCAATATCCGCGGGGCCGGAGTTAGAGAGGATTTTGTGAATTCCATAGCTGTTGAATGGAATTATACCAGCGGCAGCCTCTCCAAGAAGATGCAGAGGATAATAACTAGTAGCAATTTTCCGTTTCTTCCGATTGGTCGACGACTCGTCGTCATCACCCGCCGAGTCTCGGACTCGGCACCGTTTCAAAATCGGCATTACCGATTTCAAGCTCTTCTTTATTATCATCCTCCTGGCACACTCCCAAAATCACCCAAATTCACTCAATTCAAAACCCTAACCACGATTACAAAGTCTTCCAACAGCATACGAAACCTCCACAGACAGTCAAAGCAGATAAATTTCCACCGCCAATCAACGCAAATTCGTACTTAAATGACGAAAATAGAAGAAAATCGTTCCTTTACTTGAAGATTCACGATTCTTGGCGTTCAGAGAGAAGCACAATCAGAATAGGGATCTCTGTTCCAAAACCATCTCTCTCTAACTGCTCTGTGAGTCGACGAGAGAGAAAGATAAAAATAAAGAGTATAATTTTATATACGCATACTTATAGATACATCAAAGTGTATGTATAGGCCAGTTTATATATATAAATAATAAAGGATAAAAATTTTTGGAGCGGCAGAATTCCTAATTCCATGTAGTTAAGGTTGGTATATAGATACAGACTGGTGTATGTATAGACGGGGAAAAACTTTTCTAGAGAGAGAAAACTGAAAAGGAATGAGAGCGAGAGAGAGAGAGAGAAGGGGGAAGGTTCGGCGTTATGATTGCGGGGATAGCAACAATGTAATGCTAAATTGCGCCGCGGGCGCTGAGAGCCCAATGTTGAGAATTATAGACATGGTGGCAACCTGGTACAGACATGGCATTGGGCTTTTTTAAGGTTTGTTTTATTTATTTATTTATTTTTGCAGATGCTGGAGAAAGAGGAGTGTGTTCCAAGAAACTTGGACTAAAATGTTTGTAGATTTCTTTTTTGTTTTCTTTTTTTGGAATTACTATAGGTTTGCATGAATAATTCCGTCTAACGTGGAAGAAATTAGAGACCAAAATTTAAATTTGATTTAAATGAGATTGGAAATTTCGAGTTTCTGTAATATATATATATATATATGTTGAAATTGTATGATTGGCCGGATTTGTTTTCCGGCGGACGGATAAGAAAAGGGGCGATGAGTAAAATAAATAAATAAAATTAGTGTGTATTTGAAGGTTGGGAGGCTGGAACATACAGCCCGATTCCGATTGATGATTCGGGCTGCAGACGGTTGTCGGGTGAGGAAGTAGTCGAGCGGGCACCGCGATGGTGGTGGTGCTTGGGGCGGTGATAATGAGTGGAGTGGCTGCAGTGCCTTGTAGCACTGGTGACAGTGGTGGTGTTGAGCGTGGAGGAAAAGGGACTAGGATTTGGCATCTCCATTTAGGTCCAAACCTCAAGTAGAGAAGCATAATTTAATAAAGAAATTGGACGTGTAGTAGGTGCCCGAAATGTAGATGCTTGGTCAAATGCGGGTAGGGGTAGGTGTTTTAGTGAGGCAAATTTGGGGCGGGCCATCGTGGTGGGTGGTGGTAGGAGGAGAAACCGTCGTGGCGGTGGTGGTTGTGGCTGAGAGGATGATAAGGTACACATATATATATATACACACACATATACTAGTAGTTATGTTTTTGTCAGTTGAGAAGAGAATAAAAGGTGAGGAAAGTGGTTTAAAGGTAACTTTTTTTCTTTTTTCATTGAATTCTTGTTTCTTCTGATATAGTCCCAAGTTCATGAAAACACTAAATTGAGTAGAATACTGATTACTTAAATCCCTTCTTCTTTTTCTGTTTCATTTTTTATTTTTTACTTCAATTTCGCGGGAGGAGGATGGAGAAATTGAGTGACGTCGATTTTGGTTCAAATTGCGCCAAGGGGTGGGCAGATTAGGGGTAACGAGCGGTGGTGGTGGTGGCGGCAAAAACATTCCACCACCGCAACACCAACCTGTAGAAGAGAAACTCTGTTTCCGACTTGGATTCAAGATTTGGCAAGTCCGAGAAGGAAACAGGGCACTCTATATGAAGTGCTGTCCTTGTTCAAAATTCTGGGATCTATTGGCTTCGCTCCTCTACAACCGCAAATGAACTTGCCCTGTTTCTCTTTCGCTTTCTTTTGATTTTGACAAAGTCTTTAAGCATTGAAATGGTCACAAAATGGAATTATTGAGAATTAGTTCGTGGCTTTGAGGTTGTCCGCTGCCACCAAACCTGCTCTGTATGGGTGGTCATTTGAAAAGCACTACTAAGGGCCTACAGATGGAAGCCCAAACCAAATCTTGGCAGCAAAGCTGTGCTAGAATTTTGGGCCCAGCCCCATGGTACTCATAACAAGAATTGTTTTCTACCTAAATCAGGTTTACTCGAATCTATTAATACATTTATCATGTAATTTTAATTACTTTTTTTTAAATTATATACCAATCATACAACAAGTCTGATCGATTCGAATTTGCTAGAGCAAGCCTCCGACATATTTGCAGGTTTAAAGTGAAGCTGCGGAGAATGAAATCTGACATTAACTGATGATCAAAACTTCTGCAGATGTACAGAAATCTTATTTATGACCTAAAGTTTCTGAAATCTGACATTGGTTTTACTGCTACATGAGATCCAACTTCCAAACACGTACATTTCTATAAATTGGCATACGTCCTAAATATCAACCAGAAAAGCTGTATAGCCTGCAATCTTGCAAAGGATTTTGATGACGGAACATCGGAAACTACAAATACATCTTATTTTTTATTATTTCATTACTAAACAAACATTATGTACAAATCTAGCTGAGCATATATATGATCTACATAGGAGATTATTGCGGTTACAACGATGCAAACTAGTTCGTGAGGTCAAGCTTATTTAGATCCTGTCTAAAGCTTCCATTAACACAACACTGACGACTATCATTACCATGGGATTACACTCTTTACCTCATAAAAGTCTAAGTACTACACTCCTAAAAAACTTAGTCTTTCTCGTACAAGCAGCAGTCATCGTTTCTTGGAAGTTTCTTTGTCTTCCGTCTTTGCAAATCTTCCTCGAATTCTTGGTTGGCTATCAGCCAGAGCTTTCCTGCACGCGTACTGAAGAGAAACGAAACACAAGTGTGTATCCCGAGTAAGTTCCAAAGAGTTAAAACATCCAGTACCAAGCAAAAGCATCGTTTAAGATCATTATAAAGAGAAAACTACAATTTGATGAAATTAGAATCTTGCTCTCGGCTTTTGGGACAGCGGAAGTGAAAACCCTTTAAAATATACCTTGATTTTTCTGCCGAAATTTCTCTTGGACTTCTTATTCCGGTATCTGGACAGCTTTTCCTTGCGATCTTCAGAAGTGAAAGTGCTCACAATTTTAGGTTGCTCCATTGGAGATTGGAAGTTTATATTTCCATTACCAAGAGTCTGTCATAAAAACTCAGAATCAATCACCTTGCCCTATCCTGTCGAAGAGGTCAGAAACATCTAAACATTTCTCAGTTCGTAGACTTTGTCATGGAACTAATAAATGTGTATGGTTCAATTAGGAGAAAGATCTCATCTTGCCCAAAAACATCGATGATATTTGTTTGCAGCTATATGTTTAGAAGTACTCAAGTACATATCTTTTTTTGTACGTGTGATGATTAGATAGAAGGGAGTATAGAGTTAGTAAACTTGACCTTTATGTCTCCTTCACTAAATGCTCTTCGCATTCCGTAAGCAGTCCCAAAGTCCATAACAGGAAAATCGAGAAAATTTGGCCTCACCGGAGCCTCGTTCACACACTCCATTGACCTTAGACAACTTGAACTAATACTCTTCTGGAACGGACTCTCAGCAACCAACTTCTCATCAGCAGTCAGGTTTTCGTCGGTGGAAATTTTGATGTTGAGGACTTCAGAGAGTGGCGTTTCGTTCCCTTCCTTTGCCAAAAGATCCTTTCTGCATTCATAGAAAACCTCACTGAGGAGCTGCCCACTCTGAATCGACGATTCAATATCTGAAACGGCCAACGACTGGGTGGGCATAACATCTTCTCCACAAGAAATCATTGAAATGGCAGCCGTCACTGGATCAAGGCCCATGGCTGGTTCTTCAATCACAGGTTCAGGAGCCTTGAATAGATCTCCTTCTGCCCAGAGGTTGTAATCCGATACCGTGGACGTCGGAATGACGCAGCTCGATATGCCCTAGATTAAGATTCAGACAACAAGGGATTTGCAGTGGCATGAGGACTTATATCTATATCGACACAACTACTATAATCTGAAATTGATTCTAGCTAGAAAAATGTTTCATCTTCTCATCACAGGTGTAAATAAGTCGGTAAACATGAACCATCCTCATTACACAACCAGCATTCGCTACATGCATGCAGCTTTCTATTAGAGTAATTACAAACACGACTCGGAAATGCGCACGATGGATAGTGTATAACATTTGCAGAATGGCAGCATACAAAAACAGTACAAGTTCCCAACTTCTCTCAGTTACTTACACAAAACTTTAACAGGAAAATTTGTTAACACATGCTTTGCTGCTTATTTAAGCTGGTTATTATGCTAATGCAGCCTAATCGATAGCTTGGCTACCAGAACAAAGAAGCACCAATAGGGAGAGATACAAGTTGTTCTGGAAGTTCAAGCTGCCAAACAATATATGTGCATACATTCATATACTACAAAATGAGGCGGCTAAGTAAGAAAATTGAAATTTACACGGATTCAGACAAAAGAAGCAGACGGAGAACATTATTGGCCACTAGACATTGTCACCTAGTTTAGATTTCAGACAAAGCATCCTAAATGATTGGAAGTATTCAAAAAAATGTTCAGCTGTCTGTCATTCAGGCCCAAGATTTTCAATGTGTAAACAAGAAGACTAACCGACCTCTAGAAAGTGTCCAATAGCATAGGGTGTAGCAGATGAAAAGCAAGAGACACTTGGATCACAACACTTTAAGGGAAATAGAAATGCTGTTTTGCTAGAAATGGAAATCCCACTGGAAAAAAAAACAAGAACCCTTTAATTACAACTGTTAAAGAAAAGATGAGCTTTAGCTTTTCCCCCAACTTTTCAGCATAAGTGCGGTGGAGTGGACATGGAAGATAGAAACTAGAGAAAAAAGGAGTTTGTGTATGTGGAAAATGAGCTAAGGGCATAAGGATGGTGAGTGAAGAACACGGAAGTAATGATTGTGATATCGAATTCCAACATTTGTTTTCTTCTGTAAAGAACTCCCGAGTGCTTTCCATTTATGCGATAAATCGAATCTTGGCAGAAAATATCATTTTCGATTTTTCCTTTTCCCTTTTTCAAGTAAGTCAAGTTTTGCATTTCCACATGAGAGAAAATGTTGAGAATTCATCAGAAATTAAGCAAAAAGATTCTTGAAAATCTTCATTAAATCCCCCCCAAAACGAAAATGAAACAACAACCCACCTTCAGAAACTTGAACTCCAAAAATCAAATAATCCAAAACAATCATCATCACTATTAAAACTCACGAAAAGCAGGGGAAGGACCTGAAAACTGGTGCATTCTAATTTCAGACACAAAAAAGAAAAAAAAAATTAATGGAGATGAAGAAGAGATTAATCACCGATGAAGCATTGGGCTTGTGGGAGCAGCAAAAGTCTTCAAACTGCTGAGGGAAGTTGTGGAAGTATGGGAACATTAGCCCTGTTTCTGCATACATTTACTCTCACTTCTCTTTCTTGTTTTTTCTTCTTTTCTTTTGTAAACACTCCCAAAGAGAGAGAGAGAGAGGAGAGAGATTGAGGGAGAAGAGATTGAAGGGAGGAAGGGGGCCTTTTAAAGGTGTCAGACAGAGGCCCCCCAAAAAAAAGAGCAGCAGCTGCAGAAGCAGCTAAGAAACAAGCGTGTCGATGAGAGAGAGAGAGAGAGAGAGAGGGAGAGCGAGCGAGCGAGTTGGAAAAGGAATCTGATTTTGGTGGCTTCTTTGGAGTGTTTGTTTTGGTCTCCATTCAGAAACTGAACAATTTTCTTACACTCATTCATCCTCCACCAAATTTATGTCCCAAGGTAAAATTAAATACTATGACGCAAGAACCTGCATGATTTTCTCTTTCTTTCTTTTTTTTTATATAATATATCATTTCTTCTTTGATTTATTTCATATATGCATGCGCCACATTTGGTGCATATGTAAAAATATTTAAAAATATAAATTATTAATTTATTGATGAAATTTCCAACCGTTCTGAGATAGTGGGTTCAAAATAAAAAATGTCTCAAATGTCGTGGGACGTGCGAATTTGAGTGGGATTTCCATAATTTAGTAGACATAATATCCTACGCATAAGACGGGGTTTGAAACTCATGACCTCTACAGTTTAGGGGCCTCAATTTCGTCAATTGAGCTATGCCTCGTTGACAGATAAATAATGTTATTGAACATGAAATATTATAATTATTTTTACATTAATCGATATGAAATATAAACTCAACTATTTTACTGAAATTCAAATTTTTGAGGGTCTCCAAGGATTTGTGGACGAACATGAATGATGGTTGAAATACAGGAATGTATCTAGACGGTAATTGTGCCCAATTTGTCGTCTTCTAGTTATTGATATATGTCATAAATTTTTAATTCTTTGGGGTTAGTGGAATATAATTAGTTTTAGATCCATAATTGTCCATTCCAATCGGATTCGGTTCGAATACGATGATTTTAATAAATTCTAAATATATCTTTGATTGTGGTTGATGTTCTCAGTGATCTAAAAATGACTTGATGGTAATTTAGCAATGATCTGTTGTTGATACGACGTACGAGTCTTAATGAATATGTCGTTCTGAATGAATATGATTAGCTTGCAAACATGAAGCGTTAAGTTAGTTGAGGTGGCCTTCAATTAACATTCTCTGAAGTCAAAGTCAGTTTATAAGGTTATAGTGTTGCAGTGCAATATGGTCATAATAAATACATACATGTCGAATGGACCCTTCATCTGTTTACAAAAAATTATGCGCCAAAGTCCGTACTAGTCACGTGTTTGATAAATGACCATTTGATGAGTTTAGAATAAGCTGGCAATGAATCGGATCGTTGGGTCAGGCCGAACCGACCCTCTCATAAAAACATGAACTCTTGACGTTTTGGATTCTCCATATATTTTTGGAGGGCAGACCTGTCTTTTAAAGTTTACACTTTGTATTCCCCTATCGATATTATATATTATTTAATAATATAGCTTATGTTTATTGGTTACATATAGTTGAATCAAATTTACAAGTTGATGATATTTTATTTTTTAGATTGATTAAAAAACTTAACAAAATCTTTTTATAAAATAATATTTAAGTGTAAGGAATAGAAAGCATTGAGATGTGTGGAAGGCAAATATGGGTACTAAAACCAAACTTGCAATTGCACTTACTACAACTAGTGTTGAAACTTTTCAAGTACCACATTTAGCATTTCCCTTTTATTGGTAAAAATTAATGGACTTATCACTACCTCAAATACTGATCATTATTACTATAAATACTTCCACTTTCATATCCCTTTTTTCCTTTTCTTTTATATCAAAATTTTCGACTCTAATGATCATTTACATGTTAGAGGTCATAATTCTTTAAATTATATTTATAAATTATTTGTGAATACAGTATAAGAAATCAAACTTACGATTATATAACTGAAAATGACTTCTCCATACCAACTTTTACATAATTTGAAAATTTGATTGAAAACGACAAATTTGTATATAATTAGGAGATGGGGTATGATGAGGCCCATAAGTCAGGACATAGCTCATCAATAATGGCTTTGGATGCAGATGGAAGTGGTGGGCCATTTTCAAACTAGTACTATTTGTTTGATTTTGCTTCTTTTTGTAAGTAGTACAATTTGTTTTATTTGGATTCTTTCCTTTTTATTTTTTTTAATTATTATTTTTATGTTTCTTTCTATTTTTAAATATCAAGTATTGAAGTTATTTCTCTATATATATACATTTAGCATGAAAGTCCCTCTCATTAAAAAAAAAAAAAAAGTATTAGTTTAATTCGTATTGATTGATACAATTTATGATCGTTCTTTTTTAAAAAATAAAATAAATCAAGAATGATGTAATGATAAAATAAACTATAAATTAATAATATCTCATCATAAACAATAAATATGGATGTCAATAGATTCGGATTAGATCTTTGTTTTAGAGTGGGTCCCCCTCTTAGTATCTCGAAGCTGACCCGAAACTCTAGTCCTTTTAATATTTTATAGTCTAAAGCATGAAAATACAATTTTTTTTAAAAAAACAATTAACTTTTCAATAATATTATTGTCTCGTATTTATAAAATCATGGTAGTATTTTGTTAAAAGAATATATTATTTTATATTTTGAAAATATTTAATCGAGGCTACATGATCCAACCCGTCAGGTCCCGTGCCTAAACGGGGTAGATCCTTCTGAGTTCTGACAAAGTCGCTCCAAACATAGTCCTATTATCTTGGCTGGCCAACGAGAAAAATAATTTCCGACATTGTACAACACATGGATGAAAAGAGAAGATACAAAATTGTTGCTATAAAATGCTTATGTTATCATTCATTTTCCGAGTTTGAATTGATTTTAATAATAATAATTGCAGAATTTTTCTGCAATTATCTAAACATTGAGGGCTGAAAAGATGTACAATTGATGGTGACTACAGAACATTAACATCAAGTAGTAGGGATTTTTAGCTAAACATGTTCACATGTAGATGTTTATGAAGGAAAGGTAGAATTTAATCATAGCCCATAGGGTTGTACCCTTTATTCTTATTGCTCATCATTTTATCTTATCTTATCACCACTTTCTTCTAATTAAATTAAAATAATATTATATCATATTAATTAATTACAAATATGACGACATCAAGAGTAATTTGTTGATAGAACTATTAAAAGTCAACTGTAAATTACTATAAATAGACAAGTTAATAGTATCACACGTGTACTGAGACTGTCTCAGCTTTATCATTTGGGTAAAATCTCATTAATTTGATTCTTCTTACTAGAATTTATAGCTAACGCTAACGAATTTTAACAAGACTTATTATAATGTTAATGTCTGATTAAAACTAATGATTTTTTTTTTTTTGGTGTGTGTTAGACAATATTTTTTTGAAAAAAATTAAACCACTGTCTAAAACTTTGAATTAACATAAACAAAAACATCAAATGGGAAGAAAAAAATAATTATACCCATATCAACAGGATTACTCTCGGATCAAAATTATTGATAATTTTAGCGTCGCACTATAATTCTTTTTTTAAAAAATACTTACATTATTGTCTGATGGGGATCTATCAACAAAGATAATGAAAAGATTAACCAAAATCCTAATGAGACAAAGATTCGTGCATTTTGTATCCGGATCAGGTCGAACGCAGTCTGACCCGACCCGTTGACTTGGGACCATAAACGTCGATCACTCCACATTTAGAAGGCGGAGATTGTGGTAAGTGGATCCATACTTGTATAGACAATTGGCCCTAAAAGTACTTCAGAGCCGTATTAGGCCAAGGTACATCATTTTTTTTAGTTAATGAACACTGCTCATCTTCTCCTTGATCTCTCGTCTACTCGACTTAAGTTTTTAGAAATCTTAATTGAGAACTTTTCAGTAATTCCAATAATTTGTTCCTTTTTCTCAAACCCCAAACATCTCTAGATCGAACTATACAACCCTAGCCTGAATCATTATCTAAAACATCAAATTAACATAAAATAAAACATCAAAAGTAAAAATTTTTAAGAGAGTAATTTTAAATAATTTAATAAATGACCAAAATATTAAAATACGTCATAGAGTACGTTAGCCCATTATCAAAAAGTTGCAACTCAAAATTTTTTTTTTTCTTTTTCCTTTATTAAAGAAAAAAAAAACGAAGAAAGAAAACAAGAAAGGCAAGGTACATAGAATTTAGAATGTAGTAGCTTCAAAAAGGGGGGACAAAAGGTCCTGTCCTACACTTTCCCCAAATTTATTTATTTATTTATTATTTATTCCCCATAAATATAAAATATTGTAGCAAAAAATGCCCATAAATCTAAGTACTTTGTCGTTTTGCACAAAGTAAAAGGCATCCCCTCTCTCAATTGTGATTGGTGCAATCATGAAACTTGGCCCTTAAGCTTCTACAGAAAGTGTATTTTTCTAGACTTTCCATAAGCTTCTTAGTTGACCTAAAAGCGTGTTCGCCAAAAAGATTCAGCTACAAAAAAGTTGTCAAATTCTTTCTTCCTTCCTCAATAAACTCCATCTAGGCAACGTCATTAGCAAGAATAAGCACTTTTGTTCTAGCTAGAGCCAGTTCAATGATATGATTGGTAGCTTTTTCTCATCAGTGGCTATATGGGTAAAGATCCGTGGATCCAACTCAATTCAGTTCATTCTGAATGAATTGGATTCGACCCATTAAATATTAGTAGACAAAATTAGTTGGCAGTTTGAAAATATATATATATATATATATATATATGATTTTTAAGTTGGACCTGTTCGAATTCAAATAAACTAAAGTTTTAACCTAACCTAATTTGACCCATAATCTTGAACTCATTTTGAATTTGATTTATTTGGATCGGTTCAATTCGAATCTGACCCCACTCATATATTCGTCACGTTTAAATTTTTCAACGGATTAAAGAAAGGAAAAAAATAACTAGAGTATTGACTATTCTTGAACTAAATTCTTTTTTGTAATGATCTAAATTAAGTGAAAGGCTATCATTATAACCTCACATAAAAATACGACCGTCGCCCGAATTATATAAAATAGTACCAAAAATAGCCAAACGACTTCACCTATCTACTAAAAGACATTATTGTCAATCACACAACTACTTTAAACTGAACTAGCTCGAATCATTACTAAATATCAACCATAAAACATCACCCGTCGACACGAGAATAATCACCACAATAAAAGGAGGGGAAAAAAAGAGAGCAAAAAGAGGTGAATTATCAAGTCATCCATTGGCATCCCTCAACAATAAAAACCAATGCAATTTGACTTTGTAAAAATCAAGAATGTCAGAATCCCACTAATGGAAAACTAGCAATCTTAATTAGGGTCAAATAGTTTTAAATTATCATGCAATTAAAAGCTGTAAATGGGAATATGATGTTCATGGAATTGAGCTGTAAAGTGAGGGGAAAAGGGGAAGAATTTGAAGTAAGGATGGGTGGAGTATATGCCCACTTTTGTGTGATGTATAATGTGGTGTTTGGAGGAATGCGAAATGGCGTACGTCCTTACATGTTCTTACAACCTTAAATTTCCACATCAGGAATTATACCAAAGAGAAAAGAAAATTTAAACAAAAAACAAAAAATACATATACAGCTTATGATGATCAGTTCTTTTGGTTTGGCATCATTCTTTGTTCTTTACATATCATCTATTCGGACACGTACTATGGGATACTAAATTGGACAGGGACAATTGATAATTACTTGTCTATCTCCATTCTCGCTTCCTAACATAATTTTGTTGTTTTTAATATAAAATTATTTTGGGTGGATTAGAATTTTCTAGAACAACAATCATCGTAAACCATAAAAACTCTTGTTCAAATTGAATTTTGTTTTGATAATAAAAAAATGTAAATTTAAACTTATTATGTGATTGATTGATTCTGTCGAATTAAACTTATGTCGACGTTGAATTTGCTTAAGATGAAGCTGAGTTTCAAGAACAATAATAATTAATAATGATGATAATAACATATACATATTTCAATTAAGAATACTCTCCTTATTCTCAAATAAAATTTCAAGAATGTGAAAAAAAAAAGAAGGAAAATAGGATGATGATTGTGGAGGAAAGTGGGAATAGGAGTGGGAGTGGGAGTGCTCTCATTTTCCTCATGAGTAGTTCTTTTGGTTTTTATGGGAATAATTTGGGACACCCAAAAACGACAACAACCAAACATACATGCATTCTTCATTACACACTCAATTCAAATTTAGGATTTCCAAAAACCTATTGAAATGTTGTAAAGGCACAAAACCAATTATTATTGTGGTGAATTCAGATGCATAGAAATGACAGAATCATATCAATTATAAAGTAAGTGTAATATACTTATTATGTGATTAATTATACATCAATCATATATATAATTAATTCAGATCTAACTAAATTTAATTTAAATTAGAATTTTTCCAAACGAACATACATGTGGTAGTGGTAGTGGTAGTGGTAACAACGTTTTTAAGTTAGCTATAATATTACACAAATTACACGTGTGTGGAATCAAAGCATTTTGAATTAGAGACAAATGTGAATGCAAGTAGGGAGTCACAATTTCTCTTGTACACTACACTTCAACACACACACGCCCCTAATTCATCGAATTCCTTGTTGGTTTTACACCTCTCTCTCTCTCTCTCTCTCTCTCTCTCTCTCTCTCTCTCTCTCTCTCTCTCTCTCATGGATGAATGGATGGTAGTGGAGAATAATAGTGTGCACAACTTTGAGAAGAATAAAGTTTGATTGCCTGCCTGCCGCCCTTCTTCCAATCCCAGTAAATACATTTCATAAAAAAAACGCTTAGAGTAGAAGGCATGAGGTTTCCACATTGGGGCACTCTCTTGCGTGTGTGTGTGTGTGTGTTTGGGGGGTTGATGTGATTCCGACACATTGTAGAGACAAGACACAAAAGATGTCACTTCCAATTCCCATTTCCCATTTTTTATCACAATAATGACAATAATGAGACAAAACCACCACTCACCTTCATCAACTACTCCTACAAAAGACCAATATACAAACAACTAGGAACCCACTCTCTTTTTCCTGCTCAAATTATTAAATATTCCTGCAAAAATTCTTGTTCAAATTAAATTTAATCATATTAAAAGTATTTTGATCTAAAATATTTATAAGGTCAATTATTCGTACTTATACAGATTCATATATTTTAATCTCAATATTTCAAATATTGGGTGATCGACATTGTGGGTAGAGATCGGATCAAGTCGGATGCGATCCAATCAAGCTGAAAGAATGTTTGGATCCTTGTGTTGTTTCGGTATTTTGAGGTTCTATAAAAATCAATTTCATATTTTTGAATACCCTTCATAATATAGACATCTATACGTAGAATTATTAATTATTAACTCAAAATAAAATTTTTCATGTATATCATCAAATCTTTTCACTTCCTCTCACACTTTTTTAGTAATTCAACCAAAAATTATTTTTTTTTTTTAAAAATATATTTAATACATATAGACATTTTGGTGTCATCCATATACTAACAAAACTTGTACAAGGGGTAATTTGTGATGTCCACTAGTTATGTCAAAATATATATAAAAGAAAAAGCTCAAATTCCTTTGTTTAATTTTTGCTCCAAACTCATTTTCATATGAAATCATTCTCATTAGACTTTTTTGTCTTTTTTTTTGGGGGGGGGGGGGGGGGTTGGGAGTTTGTTTTTCCATCTTCTCAATCAAACATAAGAAGCTAAATCGCACCCAGTCCTTTCATGATAGACTGTTTTATGTATGATGGATGTGACATCAATGATACAAGCCAAAAATTAATGTTGTCCACAATACATACATAATATATATATGTGTGTGTCCCTCTATTTAATTAATTGTCCAATTATAAGCATGACATTTGTTATGGATTACATATATTAGAGAATCTTGTTGTTTTCAATCAATGCCCAAAGTAGTTGAAGCATTAATTTCCAGACGATGGTAACATCTATATGCTTACAATTCAATTTAGCAACTTACTAGGGTATTATTCTCTAATATTAATGATTTTTGTTTTCCACGATATTTTTGTCCTCACGTCCTTTTGTTCTATAGGTTTATTGTCGTAAGTAGTTTAGGTTATGTTTCTTAGTTCAATTGATAAGGACGAACTATTTTTGATCAGAACGCAGTGAATTTGATTTGTTTTGTAGTGAATGACTTATGAGCATTCTTGTCCGGGGTCTATAGTCCCCAAGGTATGCCTCTTAAAACCACTTATTTTTTTTAAAAAAAATAAAAGAAAAAGAAAGAATAAATAGCTAAGAGTCTGTTTGGTTGTGTTTTCAATGAGATTTTTTCCACTTTTCACTATTTGGGTAGTTGAGATTTTGTTTGGTCAAGTCATTTTCATTGAGAATGCATTCCGATTTTAATTCTCAATTTTTTGAAATTATAGGTCACATGGGTTTGTCGTACTTGTCTTATCTTGTCATTATGTATTTTCTTGTTTCAAATCAATTAAAATTATTTCAAATGGCAAGACTCATTTTGATTATTTTATAATTTCACATATTCAATCAATTTGGTTATCTGTCACATCAAAAATACATATACCTATATTCAACATTCTCACACATATATACATATATTTGAAAACAACTAATCCAAACATATTCTCAATTTTCGCACAAAAATCAATAAAGCATTTCTACACATTTTTAATTGTTGAAAAATAAAAATAAAAATGAAAACACAACCAAACGGACTCTAAATGTGCAGAACGTAGTGACTGATACACATTGGTATTATCTTTTAAAATTCTTCCTTTTTTGTGTTAAAGTATATATGTATTTATATTCTGAAGAATAGGGAACCGGTATATTTCTTATTCCTTTTTAAATAAAATAATAAAATAAAAATATGCACATATTTTTGGGAGGGAGGGGCTAAAACAATGTGCAAGGAAAAGTTAAAGTTGAGCAGAAAAACCAAAGGGATCACTGTCTGGCTATGCCAGTTTGTTGTGACTCCATTTATTGCAAATGGACAATATGGGATGGGGTAGGATCCACACTACTTTTGATTGAAACGACATTCAGAAAATGATTTTGGTGTCGTTTCTGTAGTTCCAGAGGAGGATATTGGACAACTGATAACCCTTCCTTTTCATTGGCTGGCAACAGTGTTAGAGCTGAGATTAGCGTAATTAGTGAATTTAAGGAACAAATAAAGCGGTAATGACGATTTAAGGATCACACTTTCCAATTACTCAAAATTAAACCCACCGACATAAAACCTGATTGTTTAATCTGAACAGTAGGGGAAAATTGCAGAGCCCATCTAATGAAAAAGTATACACAGAGCAAGTCGAAAAGAGGAGAAGCAATGAGAGTCTTCAAAATGAAAACCAGGGAAAATTCAAGCAACAAGCAACTGAATCAAGTAAATTATATTATGCAGTTTGCTCCCATCCAACTGTGTATCCTATGACAGAATGTTGTAAGGAGGCCCACTCCCTTAGCTGATTTTGGCCCTGGAAAAGTCCATTTCAGGATGCTGCAAAGCGATACAAGTTTACATCAGTAAAAATTTTTAAATATTACAAATACTGGAGAGGGTGTTAGGCTAGAGAATTTATCATTCCGTATTAACCTCGGCCATGAACTTCTTCAGTATCTCCTGTTTCTGCATCTCGTCGCTTGTTGGAAGGCCCATTTGTTTCTGGCGTTGGTCAAACTGAGGAATATAATTTAAGAAACAGCAAAAAGTTGAATGTTACACAGAGTCGAGAAAGAAATTATAAAACTGGAAGAATTACAAAGCAAACAGCACAATAGCAAGGAACTTAGGATTCTCTGAAGGCTAACTGGAAATTTTCCGGCAAAAGGAGAATATGTTCGGTTAATCCCTCTAGATCTCATGACCCCCATGCCAGAAAATTGGAATGGGCATGAATGAAGTCTAGAGTGTGTTGGGACTTTCTCGATTTTATTGTGAAAGCATTAAGGAGAATCTTTCCTTTGGTTTTGAAGGGAAACCCAGAATTGCTCATAAACTATAACAGGCACCCAATCAGTCAGTACATCTGAATCATTTGAGTCAAGATACTAAATTCAGTCTAGAGGTAGTGTTCTGGACCGATAGTTATTTCTGCCAAAAAGGAAAAAGTTAACCTTTCTCTTTGTGTTACTGACATTCAAGCCCATTAAAAGTCCAATTTCTGGATAGATTTGCATAATGCGAGTCACGTCTTATTAAAAAGTTGTCTTTCAGCAGGCAAAATAGAATTAGGTGCTTCAGATGAATCGGAGAATAGCAATTATATCTGGTCAGAATGACAGAGCACATGGACATAGATTGGCAACCTGAGAATTAGTAATTAACACGCTTTCCAAACAAAATCAACCAGCAATGCTACACATTGTATTTGCATAGTCTAAGATCAAATTGGTCATTATATCAGAAATATGAAAATGGCTCACTGAAGTATTACCATCATTTTTTCCACAGTCGAACGTGTTTCAGGGTCCAGATCAGACAATTTGCTGTTTTCGGGTTCTACTTTCTGAGTGTCGATCTCAGGCTCACCTTTCACCAAGTACTTCCACCATTCCATTTGGTTATGTTTCGTTAGGAGAATAGAGATAGATTTCTGGTCCTCTGCAAGAAGTTGACTAATCAGTTGGCCAATAATTTCCGACTTCCAGTTACCAATGTTTCGACGTTCAAAAAGGAATACAGATAAACTAAATATCCACGGGGAACATCTTATTTCTGTGGTTCAGCATGCCTACCTAAACTCCAGAAACAGTCATCTACCTTGACAGGCTGATAGAGCTCACCCTGCAAACACAAACGATTTGAGAGTGTACTTGAACAACATGGACAACAACAATAGTGCTGATTAGTTAGGCAAATACATGGACAGGAGCTGAGTAGTTGAATTACAAAGACAGGAAGAATAATTGCAAAAAGTGATGCTGCAGGACTTACATCAATAACTGGAGGCTGTCCTTTGAGCCCAACTTTGAGATGGTTTTTCTTTATTTCACATGTAATGAATCTTGACTTTGTTCCAGGAGGGAAGGGAACAGAAATGTTAACTTCCTGTAAAGATTGGCCCCAAGAGTATTTGTCCATATCAAGGCCATTGCCCTTGTTAGGTGCTGCTCAGATACCATGTAAGGAGTCAGGCACCATAGAGAGTCTTGCAACAAAAGCTCATAAAAGAAGTGGGAATAGTCAAGCTCAGATATCCCGAAAATAGAAAAGTGTATCTTTGAGAATTAGAAATCAAAAGAAGAAACTGCATAAACAAATCCAACAAATTCAACTGAGATAAAATCACAAAAAACAATGCCATTACATAAAAGCACATAATTAACACTTCAGGTTAGCACGTAAAATGGAAATTCAACATCTTGAACATACAAGCTGTGTTTGTTTGTGATTTCCTCTCATCTAAGTGAGAAAAAATGAGCTCATATGAGTTCAGTTGAGATTAACCTATTTTTTTGTTTTGCCTTGAGTTTGTGATTGGATGAGATAAGAGTGTAATGACCGTAGTTGATCGGCTTACATAAGAAAGAAAACAGAACACATAATAATTATAATTGAAATGTGCCTGAGATGCTTTTTATCAGATGAGAAAAATATTCATACAACCAAACACACCTTTGATATGGTTACATGGAGTGCGATGGTGTACATCTCACAAGAACAACCCCAATATTTTCACTTTCAGTTTCTCAACAGAAATTTCCACAACCATAACTCTGAAATGAGACATTTGATATTCTATATATGGAAAAAGCCGAAAAGCAAAAGACCCCGATTAAGTTTTCATCCCAGCACCCGTCGAAATCAATGCCATAATGAACCTGCTTTATTACTTCGATTAATAAATGCATCTAAGAATTCTAGATGTAATAAATGACACCTATTGCAAACACCTTAGCGATCGTACATTTGATCTAGCATGAGACTGAAATTCTTAACCGACAAGTAGGGCAATTGCATGAACAAAGAGAAGCTTAAGTTCAATCCTTGGACTAAAATACATCAAAGATAAATAATCGGCTTCCATCTTCGTAAAGTTAAAACATAGAAGAGGAGAAGGCGATTATCGAGAAATATCATATACATCAAAAGGATCAATCTTTATGAAAAGAACACCATTATCTGCACCTCCAACAGGTAATGCCAAACCCACATTACATCTAAAAGAAGCATGTATAACACAACAAGAACATTACCTTATATGCAAACCAAGGATTCAAGTGAAACCAAAAAAATGGGGAAAGTAAAACTTCTCAACAGAAGTTAAAAAGAGTACCTCGAGGCCCCTTCTCCTCTTCCGCTTTACTCCCACTCCCCTTCTCCTCCATAATCTCTTCCTTTTTCGGCGGCAGCGGCGCCTCAACCTCCTTAATCTTCTTCTCCACCTTACCACCCTCAACTTTCCTTTCTTTCCTCTTGTTCTCCTCCGCCTCCACTTTATCCTTCACCATTCTGACCACAGCATTCACATCCGCCACCAGCGAATCGCTCTTAAACAGATCGCTCTCCTTGGCAACGAACTCAAACACCTTCTCGAGGAACCCCAACGGGTCCGACGGATCGAGAGCGGCGTTAAACGGCTTCTTCGCTGACGCCGCCGATGACGACGGCTTCTTATGGTCTTCCTCTTCGTAGTCGGAGAGTATCGCCATTAGAGGTTGTTCTGAGATTGAGGAGAAAATTCGAGCTTTAGGGTTTTGATCAACTTCAATTTTGAAGAAGAAGAGACGTAAAGTAATGAGTATATAGATGGAAGGAGATGCAGCGAGGAGGGGAAGTATGTCTGAAAGCTTCGGAGGCAGAGGAGAATTCGAGAAGACCTTTAATCTTATGGGTAATTGCAGAAAGATCCTTGGATTTCCGTAGAATTACAGTTGCAGTTGAAATATCATGCTCGGTTTTTACTTTCAAAGTATTGGGCCCAATTATATTGGACATAACCAGTTGGAGAGGGAGGCCCACTTAGGATGGTAGTTGGGGGGGAAAGCCCATTTAGGATGGTAGTTGGGCCGTGGACTTTCACAACTATTTCCCTTTGTATAAGATAATCGTGCATGACATGGCACATCAGTTTTTGAGTCATTGGTCCCATATTAGATACCAATAGCACAAATTATTATTTTTTTCTTCATAGTTGATTATTATGATAAAAAATTAGAAAAAGTATAATTCATGCCAATCAAGTATTTTACAAACCCAAAGTTGAGAAGGTGGACCTCCACCAAGCAGGCCCAACAGATCTGATCCGACCAATCCACGAGCAAAGTATCAAATAGGGACTTTACTTGTCCTTACTAATTTGTTAAGCTCCAAAAACGAGCCCAATTCAGCAGAATGACTCAACATACATTTACGACGATACAACACTTGTGTACATGACATCATACCAAAAAAACTCCAACTAATTCTATTTAGATCAGCTGAAGTCAACTTATCAAACAACAAGTAACAGATTGTCAGAATCTCGGGTTGACTAGATAAGACCCTTTCAAACGATCATAACTCTTTCCAGACAAGTCCAATCTCAATCCAATTCTTTTATTAGTCAACTAACACATGAGTAGCTTTCTAATGGTGTATAATTTGCTCTAACTACTTTGGATTTGGCTCCACGACTAATTATAAATTGAAACATTGTGCAGTTATTTTGGTAATTAAGTTTCTCATACCTTACACTCACTTTCTGTCGAATTTTAGCTACTTTTAAGCTTAATTTTGCATTTCACACGAACTGTATTACTCCATCATCATATTCAACCATTACTCCCACATCATTTCAAATTTTCCCTTTATTCATTCAGTAAAACTATTACTGAATTAAGTATCCACAGTTGTGGTGATGCTGAACCTTAATAGCATCAATAAATAAATACTAATTGATCATAATGGTGTAACACAACTATGAGTCCTTTCTGCAGATAAGGCTATAACATTCGTCGTAATTAAAAATCATAACAAATATTTTGACCATAACTAAAAATTATAAAAAATATTAATTACATTATTATGTTCGATTATAATAAATAATATTAATTTATCATAATTTATAAATCATAAAGAGTTATAATGTACGTAGGGAATAATTTATGAATGTAGTATATGTTTTGGTATTGGGAAAATTGAGTTGAAATAATCCTGTATTGCAATTTGGAATTACATGTTACATTCCGTATTAGATAGGATTGGAAGAGCAGTCCCTGTCCATATTTTTGTATTAGTCTGAAGTCAACCCTAACTAAAGCTCATCTTCTTGGATGTTTCCATGAGCTCATTGACTTTGTTTTCCTCCGCTAATTATGACATTGAATGCGTATAATAATGTAATATTTTAATTTTAGTAGATTTTAAGTTCATTGATTGACTTCAGAGTTCAGAACCTGAATGAATTTCTTTTCCCAACTTCTTAGTCCTCTGCTAAAGGGGTAAAATCAGAATGGTTTATAAATTAAGATGTTAAATTTATTTTATTATAAAAGATTCAAGAAAATTTTTATGAGAGGTGGGCGTGAAGCAATTTTTTTGCTCTATTTTTGAAAATATACGAGTGTCTTTTCACTACAAAAAGTATGATTTTTCACGACAATTAATTATTATGATTATATATATATATATATGTGTATATAGTATAGGGAATAATTCCAACTCCTCTCTTCTTCTTCTTCTTATTATATTTAGTTTCTTTCTTTTGACTTTAATTTTAATGGTGGGCAACTTGGTGGAAGAAGTGGTCTCTTTGCAATTTGCATTATATACAATGATGAGCACATGTTTAGGAATGAAGGGTAGCATCACCTCAACTTCCTGACTTCCTAAACAAAGCTTGTAAGTTGGGTGCATTTAGCATGAAATCTCTGGCATAATTTCAAGTTTCAGTTTTAGTAACTATGTACTTTTCTTGGATCTGCTATGCTACAGGGTTTTAGTCAGCATTAGCAGGAAATTTGTGGGGTGATGGGCTCCGAGAGGGAAAATTTTGGCCTCACCGGCCCCTCCTTTCTCACTGCTGTTGATTGGTAAGCAAATCATCTCTGCTTATGCTACCTCTCTTGATCTATTTTGTTCTGCTTATCAAGTTATGACTCAATCTCAAGGTTATATCATCCACAGGAACAATTCAAACCACAGAAGGTCCATTGCTGCCAGCCTAGTCCAAGGAGTTTACGTGCTCGAATGTGATCGACAGCAAAACCGTCAAGGCCCTCAGGCCCTGGCTCCTCCCTGGTGGGAATTTTTCAGTTTCAGGTTGAACCAAGTACTCGTGGACGACCATGATTTATCGTATTTTGCTGCTGTTTACGAGTTCAACTTCCCGTATCCCTACCCCAACTACGCAGGCCAGAGGCCCCCGCAATACGTGATTGCCTTTCGGGGCTCAGTCAATAAGTCCAAGACCAGAGCAGAGGATTTCAAGCTGAATCTCAATTGCATGATCAATAATCTCCAGGAGAGTCGACGTTTTCACATAGGCAGTGAGTCAGCCCACAACGTCGTCTCTGGGGCCGGCCCTGGAAACGTCTGGCTAGCCGGACATTCCCTTGGGTCGTCCATAGCACTACTAGTCGGAAGGCACATGGCCAAGAACATGGGGGTTCATATTGAAACATACCTCTTCAACCCTCCGTTCGCCTCTCCTCCCATCGAACGGATCAAGAACGAAAAAGTGAAACTCGGGCTAAGGTTTGCCAACAGTGTCCTAACTGCCGGTCTGGCTGTCGCTGCTAGCCATAGCCGAAAGGCTCAAGAAAACGATCCGTTCACGGCCGTGCTTTCTTCATGGATACCATACTTGTTCCTCAATCAAGAAGACATCATTTCTTCGGAGTATATTGGCTATTTCAAGCATAGGGAGAAGATGGAGTCAATTGGTGCTGGAAAAATCGGAAGGCTTGCCACTAAGCATTCCATAGGGAGCATAGTATCAGCTGCTAGAGGAAAGGATTCCGAAGCAGTTCACCTTATTCCTTCTGCTTATCTGACTATCAATTCTAGCCCTTCTCAGAATTTCAAGGAATCTCACGGTATTCATCAATGGTGGAAACCGGACTTGGAGTTCGAGTACAAACTATACCAGTACAAGTGAAATTCAATGTAATTTATTTATTTAGTCTGTGAAAGTTGAGGAACTTGTCAATAGTTTATGATCTTCAGACAATGTGTTTATGTATGAATTGAGACAAAGGGTTGGAGCTGCAAAAGTACGAAACATTAGCGTCCTCATTAAATTTAACAGAAAATAAATGATCATCAGACATTGAGAACTAGACAGATTCGCAAAGTGGAGGGCCCTTTACAAGCCCTCTTTTTATCACAGTTTCCTTAATAATTTGGAGGGACTGCTGCAGATCATCACAAAGTTGATGAGGATTGGGAATCAAGTTCTCGTCGGCTGCTAAGCATATGATCAACTTATTAGCATAGGTCTGGCAATGGATGATCAATGCCTGCGACAACCATGATAAATAAATAAGATCAGCATTAATCTCATGAAAGGTTTGTAATAATACTAAACCAAGAATGTTGTTCGGCCACTAATTACATGAGGGAAGCCATGAACAGAAGGAGCAATGTAACACAAGGGGTGACCAAACAAACTGATCTCGTCTTGTGGGCCGGCCACATTCGAGAAACCAAACGTAGTATTCCGAAATACAGCACTTGTCACTGCAGCTGCCGTCTGCATTGATGTAATCGAGAGTGTAGCATTAACATACTAATCAAAAAGACATACTGATATATTGTAAAGTGTTTGGACCACAAATTTAAGTTGTCATAAATCAAGAACAATAATCTAAACAACTGCACGTACTCTACTACAACTATCGGTGGAGCCTAGCTAGGATTTTAGTGATTACAACCTACCTTGATTCCAAATAACTTAATCAATAGCTTGAGTGCGGTGAATACGAATTTAGATTCAAGTGAGAGCTTCTTGCGGTTCATGGTCGCCTTGGCTCTTCGCACGTAACTTAAAGGGTCATCTTGCAGAGCGATGGTCATGGGAAGAAGCACAATGGCTACTAAATTGCCCCACATTCCATTTAACTCCTTCTCCTTCTCCATGATTTCAGCCAAGTCCTTCACCACCAACATGTTTAGACATGAAGTACTTAGTTAAAATGGCAACACATATATATAGATGTGTGTGCATGTGTGTGTGTGTGTGTTTAGTTACCTGAATAGCAGGTGTTGACCTAAGGTTAAAAACAACAGCTGATCTAAGACGAAGATGTCTAGGTAAAGCCCTTGTCTTCTTCATGACATGTGCACCATTTTCTCTGTGTTTTTGTTCAGTGTCTGTCGATGGAGATATATAAAAATTGCCACTCTCATTTAAATCATTCAAATATCGAATTCAAGTGCACAAAGCAAAATCAACTGAGGGAATTAGGGGAAATTGCATTTTTGATCTCATATGTTAGGTGGAAGAAAATTCACCGTATGTCGTCTTGAGATAACGAGTGAGGCCAGCTTCTGTTACACCTAGTACTACATCATTGATGCTCTGCAAAATTTTAACATAAGAAGAATGTCAGTACTATTTCATTTACAAATTCATTCAATAACATAAAAAGATTTTGACCAATTAATTAAATAAAATTTACTTAATTGTCAAAATGATCTGTTCGTGAGGTTAAAGTTTCGGAACTCTACAGTTGGTAAAAAGGGTTTTTTATTCTATTTAGTTATAGGTATCTAGTATGTTTTCAAGGGCTATTTTGGGGTAAATTACAATAACACGGTCCGATATATAGTAAAAAATTATACAAACAACTCTTTATTTACGCATAATTACACATACCAATTCTATCAATCGAAAAAGTAGTCAAGAAATATAAAATAATTTATTTGCCCCTTATATTTAATTAGTCCAAGAAATAATTAAAGCCCAAAAGGCATAAATTCCAACCATAGATACCGGCCAAAATTCTCTATATTTGTTGAGAGTTAATTTTCATTTTCATCAGTTTCAGAAGTATAAGTCGTACTGTGAAATAAAAAATCACATAAAAATATAAAATAAATTATTAAACAATTTGAAATAATAAGAATAACATTATAACCTTTTAACTAAAAATTGAGAGTTCTCTGAGTATGCCCGCCTATATGTGTGGAGAAATAGAGTGAATGCGTCTGACTTTGTGGGTGCGTGTGCGTGTGTGTTTGGTGAAAGAGGAGTGGGTGAGAATAGTGTGTGTGGTGAAAGAGAAGAGTGGATAATAATAATAGTAGTTTGTAGGTTTTTTGAACCGATTAAGTACCTATATAAAGCCCATTAACAACTTATATTAAATCGATTTTAATTGATAACTAGTCGGGTTGGGTTCAACCCATGAATGTAATTAAAACCATCTTGACACACTTAGAACAATTATTACAATTTTACAAATGTAAACACGATTATTACATTATTAAAACACATACCACATTCATTGCATTCTTGACAAGCTTAACGTCGTCAAGACTAACAATCCTGTGCACGAACCGCTTGGGACCTCCATCGACCCTTCCTCCTCCCTTGATCGGAGTCTTGCTGTCTTCCAGAAACAAAATCGTCGCCAAGAACAACGCCGAGTCAATCAACGTGTTGAAAATAACCACGAGAATGATCCAAACCGAGACAAACCACCTCTTCATCAACCCCCCAACGCCAGAGGGTTTCTGTTTCTGTTTCTTTGACGGCATAACAGGCAGAGATTCAGGATCAGACAGCTTCTTGGAGCAGGCCAGCACCAGGGAAATCATCGACACCCCGTCGCCCATCGAGTGATGAATCTTGAATATCACCACGGAATTTGCATCCGAGGTTTTCACATTGAGAATGTGGACTTCCCACAGCGGCTTCGCGTAGTCCAGGGGGATCCTCGACAGCCCCGACGTGAAATCCTCCACGAACTCGTCAGGGTTTTCCATGTCCGGATCCAAATCCGGCACATAAACATGGTTCTCCAAATCCACCCTTGTCCGTCTCCACGAACATTTCCCACGCTTCTTGTCGTTCACAACCTTATCAACATCAAAATTAGCAAATAAGTTACTTGTTATTATATACAAGTACTAAACGTCAGAAGCATTAATTGATATGTATATTGACAATTTATATAGTGACAACGTACGAGAAGACTCGAGAAACGAGGGTGTTTCAAAAGAGTTCTCTCTAAACATTTCTTGAACAAGTTGACGTCGATCTTGGTGGAATAACCCAAAAGTGCTAAAATGCAGAGGTTGAAGGAGGGTGCCTGCATCAATCGAGCAGTGGGGCTAGCTGGCTCTTCTTTCAGAGACATTCTGTATTTTTATCAGAATTTTTTTATTATTATTTAATCTTTAGTACGTAATAAGCTGAATGTGTATATATATAAAGAGAGAGAGCGAGAGAGAGTTAGCTATTGCAACAGAGTTTGAAGTACCAATATCATTAATTCACTTAAAGAGCATTAATGATTCGGAAAGGAGCATTTATTGGTACAGTAACTAGAATAGAATGATCCATTGTTCTTCATCTTGGAAGATGTTTGGCCAAGCTTATAAGTTTTTTTAAATATTTTATAAATTTTTTTAAAAAAATTAACTTTTTTTTCATAACATTTTATGAGCTATATAAAATTGATATATTATAAAACAAAAGAATATCGCTTTTCATACACTCACACACACTCTCTTTCTCGCACCCATACTCCTCTCTCCCTCGCTCTCTCTCTCTCACACACACACTAAATAAAACTTGTTTTACTATTTAATTTTTCTAACATTCGAAAAGGAGAAAAATACTTCGTATTGATATTGTATTTATTGAAAAATATAAATTCAAAATATTATAAATTATACGACTAGAAATAATCATTGTATTAATAAAGAAAATATCAATTATATATTTATATTAATATTCGACTAACATGGTTGTACAAATATATTATTTTTATTAAAAAATGAAGGTAACAATTCATTTTTTTTTTATTATTGTAAAGCGATTATTTGTTAAATATTTATTTAAAATTAAATTGATGTGTACTATTTATAAATTTAATTTTTTTTAAAATAAAATATGTTATATTTGGGTATTGACACTCGGAATACAGATTTGGACGGCAAAAAAGCACGACTTATGAGAAGTAATGTTTGATGTTTATTTTTTATAAATAGAAAAAAGGTATTGGTTGAGGTAATTAATTATAGAGGAGAATTGATTGGTCGGTCAAATTCTCTCAACTACTTGAGCTTGTTTCTTCAAGTTTCCACTGTCCCACCAACCTCAATTTATTATTGCTTTTTCTATATACATATATATATATATGTAATGATTGCACCTACTTTGTATTATAAGATATTATAAAAAATTCAAATTAAATTGGACCGAATCAAATTGATAACAAAATGTTATACATTTGCGGTGTGGTTGATTATTTTTCTTGAATTATATATCAAATTATACTATATGTACATTTAGGCCCAATCGTATTTTGTGACACGATGTATGTTAGAATGTATGTGTAATTCTTTGGTATTATTTAAAATAAAATATTTATTATTTAATAAAATATATATGAAATAATAAGTTAATTACTATTAGATTTATAAGAAAGTGGTGTAAAAAAAGATAATTAATAGTATTAGAGAAACAAGCAAAAATGGACAAAAATGACAGACAGAAAGATAGGATACAAGATTACAAAAAGAACTCGTGAACCTTGATACGGATATTTTTTGTTTAGAATAAGTCTGATTGAATCAAATCAATTATTGAATAAGTGTGATACATTTATTATGTGATTGGTCACTTTCTTTTAACTGTACACCAATCATACGACAAGTATATTGCACTTGATATATGATTGATTCAGATTTAACTAAATCAGATCCAGACTAGAATTTTCCTTGATGTAAGGCGATTAGAGTAATTAAAACAATAGTGTATCTTTGTAATGAATTTATATCTCCTCTTACGTAATTGTACAATATTTTGGTCTCTTGCATGTACTACGAGAAGATTATTAATTATATATAATGTGGGGATAAAAATATAATTAATGATGATCACGACCATTCATGCATCATCATCATCATCACCATTCACGAGAAAAAGGTCGCGTCTGCCAACACACGCTAATAACATGCACATGGTGTATGCATGCATCATCATCATCAATAATTCTAAAACCTCTAAAACCAGAAAATTAATTGGGTTGAGGTTAAATCGCTACTACGGTTTCTATGCTTTGGCACCAGCAGCAGCAGCCATGCACCATATACGCATCAAATTGAGATGCTGATGGCCATGCTAGAATTAATGTGCATTGTTGAATAATAGTTGTAGCTAGGCTAGCTAGCCAGCCTGGAGCTGTTTAGAATTGGAATGCAACGGCTTGATTTCGACATCCATATCCATTAGACTAGCTTTATCTTTGAACAAGTTTCTTGACAAATTCTAATTCGGACTCAGTTTAGTCGAATTTGAACCAATTATATAACAAGTGCAATATACTTATTGTGTGATTGGTATATAATTAATGAAAATTAACAGATCACATAACAAGTATATTCATTTGATTCGACCGAACTTGGTCAAGGCAAGAACTCAACTAACAATTTAAAGAGAAGCAAAACCCTGTCTATCGAAGCCAGACAAATTTCGGATTAAATTTTCTGTTGTATTTATCTTATCTCCGTTCAACATACACACGCCACGTTTATAAAATCTTTAAAATTCATGATGCAATCGTTATATATATATATATATATATGGTGTGTGCACACTGAAATGTTGGAGGATAAGATGACAACCAAAAATCTAATTCGGACAGATATAGATAAGGCCAAAGGTTTCTTAAGAACAAAGTACTCTAATATATGATAGCCAAGACTTGTCTTTGCATTAGATAGCCAGATTTTATAAAACAATCAAATGTAGTCGCGGCCATTTCGAATTTTATCTATTGACATAGATAAAACGTTTTATATTGATCGCAAATAAGAAATTTGAGTGGGCTTTATTTTTTTTAACGATGCGCCTTAAATAGAACAAAATCATACAATTCCTCTCTAAAGCGAACAATATACCTCACTTTTTATGACTAAGACCTCCTCTCTTGTGAGGTGCTTTTTCAAAACAAACTCATGAGGTTCCTACGGAGTTAGAGCTGGCAATACTTGGCGCGATAAATCACCAAATAATTATATAGACTTTATACTTAAAACAACTATCGTCATTATCCACGTAAATAAAGAAATTTCACTTGATGCCGATTTTGAGGGGGGAAAAAAGAGTTGATTCCAGATTAAAATGACTGACATGCGACTTCTGTAGCAGCTCTCTTATTATCAAAATGCGACTCCGAGATAAAAACTTCAAAGATATAAATGAAGTCAAAATTTTAAAATCTGTCTATTGGGCCAGGTTGGTTCATAGGCTCAATTTTCAGCTCATAGAAAGCCCAAAATCGATGGCTCTTCATCCTATCCTGTAGTCCAGTTACATTGGGCCACTTTCATATCCAATTCACGTTTGGAGTGTGTGTTGTTATGGATGAAAACTAAGTGATCAATAAAAGTAAAGGCATTGACTTGTAAAATACTTTGAATTAATGTCACATATTTATGAATGTCTTTTTCAAATTTCAATTATGAAGACGCGTAGTAGAGGAATACAGCCTTCTCAAGACCTTAAATGAAATACAGATATACGTTAGAGGTGGAGGGATGAAGAAGGACAAGGGCACATGAAAGAATGGATGATTCATCACATAATAATTGCTTCACACACAACCCTTTTATATTCACTATGATTTCTTTTCTGGGTTATCTATATCAATATTATAAATAATTTCTTTTTTATTTTTTATCTGAATATGTATTTTAGTATTTTATCATCTTATAAATTTAATGTAAAGAGAAAAATAATATTGATGAATGTACTTGTAATGTCATAATTTAATTTTAACTCGAGTTGTTGTAATTGGATTAAATAAAAGGCAGTGCAAAATAGGAAAAATTACATTTTTGGTCCAATAAAATAGCAGGTGTTGTATGTTTTTGTCGCAGTTTATGAGCTTAGCATATTTATTAATTTCCATAGGTTAAAAAATTGCAGCATTAATTTAGAACAAAAAATGCTATTATTTTTTTAATCTTACAGGGACTAAATGTGCTACAATTTCTATTCTAGGGATCAAATATGCTACAATATTTTTATTTTACGAGACTAAATATGCTAAGCTTGTAAACTGTGGGATCAAAAGTACGTACAACATCTTCTATCATGCAGACCAAAAAAGCAATTTTCCCTGAAAAATATGTGGGAAGGTTTATCTGCCAACCAATTTGTTAGAAAAATTAATGATAGTAAATGATGTGAGGGCGAGAATTGTTACTATGAAAAGACAGATTAACAACAAATAATTAAGTCCTTCATTCATCTTAATTCTGAATTTAATAGTAATTAGATTGGTAGCTGTTTAGAGACTTCTTATCCAAACACTCAATTCCCAATTGCAATATTGCTTAATTTTGTGCAAGAAATTATTCCTCCCCCCCCCCCCTTTTTCATTTGTCAAACTGTAAGTTGGCATGTAATTGTCAATTGTGCTTTCTTGTCGTTCTACTTATGTTGTAATTAGCTGGTTTAGAATTAATATTGGGATATGACTAAATTAGAATATATATATATATATAGAGAGAGAGAGAGAAAACTCATTAATTATCCGACTATATATAACAATAAAAATAAATTATCACAAATTGATATAGAAATAAGATGTATATCTCATGGTATTTTGATAAGTATATGTATAATTATATAAAAGATAGGGGTGATTTATGTAAACAACTCATAAATGAAGGAGTGTTAATGTAATTATTCCTAAAATTAATTACGAGTCCTCACCATTGATCGCTGTTCGAGATTGCAACAACCCCAATGGCAGTTAAAATGTTAGATTTGTCGGGAGGTTTCTAGCAACGATCGATCAATACTTAAATTGGTTGTGAAATTAAGGAGAAAATGTGAAAAATATTCTTTCAGTAATCACATATCCAGGCTCAACCAAACATTTTTATCCATACAAAATTACGTATTGTGGTATCAACTATAGAATTAATTCTAGATTAACAAATCAAGTACGAGCCCGTTCAGATAAAATGTACACTGATCTCAACCATATTTGGACATCTAATACCCTTTCTGTTAGACCCCATCTATTGTTAATTATCAAAATCAGAATTTGAAGACAATTTTTTTTTGAAAAATAATAATAATAAAGAAAGCTAGTATTAAGTATCTACATCCATCTATCTTAGAAAAGTTGATGTAATTCTCAAGATGCAATCCCTAGTAGCTAAGACCCATTCTTGATTATAGCTAAAAATAATGACAAGTCAGAACATTTGGTGAAGGTAACCAAGACCATGGCACGTAAAATGTCCTAGACCCAATCATTAATCAACTGACACCAAATAATTCATAAATAATGCTAATTTTTGGACCCATGTGTAAATGACTAGCAAACCATGTTATTACATTTTAGCTGTTGGAGTTGACGTGTCCCCCACCTAAATAGAAATCTACACATGCACATTCAATTCTTTGCACCTCCAATCATCATCACATAATACATCCTTAGTAAATTGCCCACCTTTATTATACTTATTTTGTGAACGATTTAATTCAAATAAGTACCTCTCATGCTACCATATTCATGAAAATAAGGTGGGATGCATAATTTCGTGATAACATTGTTTTGATCAAAGTTTTCATTGTGTCGTGACTGAATTATTTTTCAACCACTTTGATACTTCGTAATTAAATATAATTATTGTCTTTTAGGCAGCTTAGTTACCGTAGTTAATAGCAAGAGATATGCCCCAAAAAAAATTGATTGATGTTGGTGATAAATATTTTTCATTTTGATGTAAGAATGTGAAAAATATGATTTCGATCGTGAAAATGTGAAAATACTTTTCAAGATTAGGTTCTGTGAATAATTGTTCAATTCAAAACGATACTAAAAAAAAAAGAACATGTAAAAAATAAAAGTAAATTTTATTTGATTTATTAATTTATATTCATTGTTCTTTTATCAAAAAGGGTAAATTATGACGAATTTTATAATATTTTGCTATAATTATAAATATTCCCTAATTTTAATGGTTATCTAACAAAAATCAGCTCAATTCATTAGTCTCTTATAGTGAATTGACCGAAATATTTTTTGTAGACTATGAATTATAATTTTACTTATCTTTTAAAATTTTATAAAAGAAATTAGATCAAGTGGATGATTCTTTTTATAATTTTACATTTTTTTCATCCACTTTATCTATTTTTTAAAAAAAATAATACAATAAAAATAAAATTGATAATTCCAAACTTCTAATAAAAAATTACATAATTTTATCAAATACAGGTATTTATAATTTACTCATATAAAAATAAACAGTAAATGGAACAATGGTAATTCATATTTGACCTAATTACACACTAAAATACTAAAGAGGCGATCCCAACAAGAGCTTAAGATTGCTGATTAGATTTTCTTTATTTCAAATTTTAGTGTATTTTTTTTAATTTATTTAATATATAAAGGTTATATATATAATTTTTTAAATAAAATAAATAATATAATATATATATATATATATATATATGAATTGGAGTGAAAGATGCGACACGATTTGAAATAAAACTTTAATTCTATAACAATTATTGAGCGTATCCACTAACTAAAAATTAATAAATGCATCAATACAGCCCAAGTACAACAATTGTTGTTCGATATTAATTTTTGAGAAACGCAATTCACTGTATTAATTATTTAATTCATTTTGATGTGAGTTTATTTAATTTGTTATATTATAATTTTTAATTATATTAATATATTGATTGAAACGAGATATAATTCAACTATTTAATTTATTCATAATATTGATGTGTAATTACAGCTAATTTCTATTTTTTACAAAAAAAACAAAAGAACTCTTACCAAAGCATATATGTCTTTATATTCAGGAAATTAGATCTCAATAAATATTAGGGATAATTATATTTCCTTCCCTTGAAATTAGATATAATTATATAAAAATTCTTTATGGTTTGAAAAATTAAATTAAGTATCCATGAGTTTTGCTTACGTCTAACAAATAAGTCACTTTATTAGTCAGAATTCCCCAATTGGTAATATTAACAAAACAATCGAAAAAAATCTATATCAACCCCCGATTGAATTATTATTGACTTATACTAGGTCCAAAAAAAAATTTTCATGATCGAATTACCCTCATACATCTTCACGTATTAATACATGCGAGAATGTATATCTTGATCGTTATAAGGGTAATTTAATCTGAAATAATTATTTGACTATAATAAATCAATTTTAATTCAATCAAAAATAAATATAAATTTTCGTTCAAATATTTTATTAATATCAGTAAATTGAAAGAATTAAGAGCGGTGATTAAATGTGATTGTTCCGTTCAAACAAGAAGCTAAATCAAAGGTGGAAAGGGCGTCAGTCTGCATTTATTGGGCTATCTTATGTTCTAATTGCTAATTAATCTAACCATAAATCAATTATTGTTCTATTACATTTAATGTCATTAATTCTGTATTAGCGTGTAAAATGTATAAAGATTGTTTGATTAAAAAAATTATTTGATCTGTAATAATTCAATAATAATTCTGTTTTTTTTTTTTTTGTTAATATCAACATTTTCGATAAATTTTAACTAACGGATGAATCTACCTATTAAATAAAAATAAATGTAAAAAATACTAAATATATAATTTTCAAAGTCACAAAAAGTTTGTGTGTAATTATGCAAAACTTCAATAGAGGGCGGTTTAATTATTCCATAGAGAGAGATGAATTATTAGTTATATGAAATAATTGTGCTAAATACTTAAAAGTTAGCAAAGCGTATTATTTTTTATTGTTAATCACGCTGTAATTTTTTTTTAATATATATATATTAAATTGAATAAAAAATATAATATAACTTAAAATAGAAAATCCAATTTTCATAATTTAATTTGTAATTATAAACTAGGGTGGTAATATGTAAAATTTATATTTCATGTATAGATATGTTTATGCATATGTACATGTACATGTATGTACGTCCACAAATCATCACGCACATGTATATGTACACCTACAGAATGCAATGCGTATGAATTGTCGGTGGCCACCACTGCTTCCATGCGCCACTGCAACCATCACTTGTCACTTCATCTACATACGCATGTACACTCATACACACATATATATATATAGCTACGGCCTATGGGTATATAACGTTCAATATATTACTATATCATTAGTTACATTCAAATTTGATTCAAATTGAAGGTCTAGGTCACTTCAAAAATATTTCAAATTAAGTATGGAACCTCAAAAAAGAAGAGATCGTTTAAGCTTGTTGGAAGATTTTCAACTAACATTAGCCGATACTTAAATCAGCTTGAGATCGAAATAAGACAATTAATACTGTTGAGTGTAATAAACGTGTCTTACTATAGTGTAATGAATGTATTCATAGGATCAATGCGTCCACTTGCTAGGACCAATTGGGAGCTATCAAGTTATCAATGGCCCATATTGCAAGTCCGTCGGGTACTGGAGCTAGTCAATTTCTTGCTCAAACGAGGCATAACAGGGGTTATTTATGTCTTTTATTGGTTAATATTTATGATCTACTTCTATAAAAATTAAAAAATGAATTCAATAAATCGATATTTTTAAATTAACAAATATATTTAAAATAAATAAAATACTAATATAAAAAATAGACTACATAAATCTCTAAAGTATAAAGCTTTGTAAAGTAAATCTTACGCTTTTGATGTACTTTAATAAAGCATCGTATCCCTAAAGGCAGCTACTCTGAAACTACACTGAATTATTAATATAATATTTTAATTTAATTAAAGCTAACATACATACATAGGGTAGGATGGAGATCAGAATCTCAAGTCCCACTAATTGAGTGTCAGCACCTTAACTAACTTCACAATAAATTAATCATCACCAATCTGAATATATTGAAATGCTTATCAACCAATAGGAATCCATTTCATTATTCTTACCTGTCTTTTCTTTTTTTTACTTTAATTAATGTTAATTTGTCATTAAACAAGTTTAATTAGGGATAGAAATGGAGGGCCCTGAGGAATGTCATGATTCAATTTTAAATTCTATAATTAATTAGGTTTTAATTTAATAACTTTTATTTAAAAGAATCGATTACAGCTACATCAGTACCAGTTAAATATGTATAATCAACTAATTAATAACTATTATCACAATAGACCAACAACAACAACAACTACTATTAACGTAGATCACTATCAATGATCCAATTTGTCAATCGAATTAGATCCTTTTCTTAATAATTACGATTGCGATTTATAAACAATATTACTAATTTTGAAGCTCTTTTGCTTTTTTTTTTTTTGGGTTGTTACAACAGGATGGAATTTAGATTTGAATTTTGAATTTTTTTTTTATTAATAAGAGAGGTTATGTCAATTCAATCAAATATTGATTGCGTTTTCACTGGAATTAATGATTACCAAAATGGTGAAGACTTTAGATAAGAAGTTATGATTACTAAAGTGGAAAATTAGTGGTCCTATAACCAAATGAAATTGACATAACGCAACAAAGACTAATGATGCATTCCATGCCCTCCCTAACAACAACAACTACTACTACAACTACTCGTGGGGATGAAAGAATAATTCATTTTCCTTGCCCTATCTGCAGCTTGTTTCCCATAATTTGATGTTTTGATTGATTCTGAACTATCAATTCACAGATATTAATTATCAATATCAAATATTTATAATTAATTAATAGTTATTATTCTTACAATATATCAACAACTATTATTAATATAGACTAATATCTACACATTAATGGAATTCGAATTCATCAGTTTCGCCAATTGAGTTGGGCCTGAAGAAATTGTCGATCGCAAAGATGAAAAAATCCAGTCATACCAAATAATGTAATGATTGTTTCTTAAAAAGAAAAGAAAATCAAACTAATGGATAATAATATGGATGAAGAATGAAGATGGATGTGTTTAGATTAATATAATTTTGAAGGTCAAAAGGGAGAAATTATTATATATATTAATTTTTGTAAAATAGAAAGATTTAAGAAGGGAAGGGGGGGAATGTAGAGGAAATTGAAATTAGGGTGGTGGAAAAAGGAAGTGGGAGCTTACGCACCTGGTGATGATACGTTCATAAAGATGAAAATGACAATAGTTTGGAATGTTACCAACTTATCTAAATTATTACTAATTATTTGCATCCCTTCTTTCATAATTAACATGCAATATGGATAATGGACTACTGTTTTTAAGGATATCTTATTTAAGCAGATATATTTATTTTTTTTAAATTTATGGTGTAATAAGTTATTTTTTTTTATCAAAAACTAAAATAAAATTTTATTTTAAAATAATAGGTGATGCGACGTACACCCTATTTATAAGCGTAGTTATACTATTATTTCATTTTCTCTGGTTGAAATATCAAAGTTTGGTCATGAAAAATAATAATGTCAGGAAAAGGAGAAGTTTGAGTTTATATATTTTTGATTAGCTTCTTAAATTTTCATTTGATATGAGATGATAGTATATACAGTCGTATTATATCTATCAAAACAATGAATGTGAGAGGAGTTACGTGGTCTTATTTTCATAAATGATGTCTGAGTATGTGGCAACACTTGATCAGATCAATATTATGTCCAGGTGGAAATTTTATAATTATCTTGTCAAAAGGACTTTGCCTTTATTTTTATTATTTTATAAATTAAAGAAATAAAAGAATCCCATTGAGAAAAATGGAACTTGGTGTTTATATACCACTCAATTTTCTTCTCATCATTTAATGTACGTATTCAGCATTAATAAGTATTAAAGCTCTTGTCGGCTGAATACTTAATAAACACCTCATAACTTTAGCTAATCATTTAATATTAACAAGTAATAAACATCTTAATTTACAAAAACATACCAACTCTTGTTATTTTGCTTTTCAACCTCATATCTAAAATCCATCTGGAACCCAATGACCCAACATTATGGAATTTGACATCATGCTATGCTCACACATTCAAACAAGCTGAAGCTGCAGCGACTGACTCAACCAACACCAACACCCGCCCTTCATCAAAACACACCCACCCTCTCAAATGAATTTTTCATAATAAAATATTAGAGTACTAAACCATTCAAGTGTTGGATCTCTTGAAAAACCGTCAAATTGTTATCAAGACTCACATCTTTCACAATCAATGTACTGCAACATCATCCAGACCAAGTTCTAGTAGTAGACTACAGCTAATCCCGACCATACCCCACCCCAAACTCACACATGCGCCCGGTCCATATATGTTATGGTGCATCCCCAATCCCCTCCCTCCCACAATACCCATTACCTTACCCCGCTCTGCTTCTTTACACCTTTCCGCTCTCTATAATCACCCTCCTCTTCAACCTTCTTTCTTCACCCAAACGCTGCATAACTTCACTACCAACCCACATTACTTTCTTTTCTTTTTTTCTTTTTTTTTGTATTTTGAATTTTTTAGCCGACAGTGATGGAATACGGCAGGCTCGGAAAACCCGAGCCTTGTGGTGGCTCCTCAACCCGCAGCCTTACCGCTGACCCCACCCGCGCTCCCAGAAAATCTAAACTCAAGCTACTCCTCCTCCTCGCTGCCACACTCATCGTCGCCTCCGCCGTCGCCGCCACCCTCCTTGTCGTGATCCGGAACAGGGCTGATTCAGCCGCCGGACCCAGGCTGCATAACCGGCGTCCGTCTCAAGCCATGTCCAAAGCTTGCAGTCGGACTAGGTACCCCACGCTCTGCGTCAACTCGCTCCTCGACTTCCCTGGTGCCCTCACCGCCTCCGACAAGGACCTCGTCCACATTTCCGTTAACATGACTCTCCAGAAATTCGGCCGAGCGCTGTATTCCGCTTCCGAGATCAGCAATCTTAATATGGATCCTCGCGTCAGGTCTGTTGGACAGTGACTTGAGTCTTTAATTGCTCGTCATGTCCATGGATTTTTTATGTTATTTTTTAGTATTAACATAATGCATGCACATCGATTTTACTTTGACTACACTTGGAATAAAATTTCTCAAGTCTGCCTTCTACCTCAGGTCGGCGTACGAGGACTGCCTCGAGCTCCTTGAGGATTCCGTGGATCTCCTCTCACGCTCGCTCACCTCCGTCGCCTCAGGAGGCGGCGCAGGCGGTTCGACTCAGGACGTGTTAACCTGGCTCAGTGCCTCGTTAACGAACCAGGACACCTGCACTGATGGCTTCGATGAATTAAACGGCTACGTCAAGAGTCAAATGTCGGACAGGTTAAAGGACTTATCAGAGCTCGTGAGCAATTGTCTCGCGATATACGCCGCCGCCGGAGGCGACGAGGATTTCTCTGGTATTCCGATACAGAACCGGAGGCGGCGGTTACTGAGTAATGATAAGGAGAACAAGCACTTTCCGGTATGGTTGTCTCGTAGAGACAGAAAGCTGCTGGATATGCCGGTGTCGGCGATCAATGCCGATATAATCGTGTCTCAGGACGGCAACGGCACGTGCAAAACGATCACGGAGGCGATCAAGAAGGCGCCGGAGCACAGTAATCGGCGATTTATTATCTACGTGAGGGCAGGAAAGTAAGTTCACGTGTGGCTTGAAATAGTGTTTAAAATATTACTGTGCTTCGTTTATGGTCGGTCGGCTTTTTAATTGCTTTTGGGTCCAAAATGACTTTTCTATCCCCGTCATTATATTTGCTAAATTGCATGTCGACGTGTCATGTTGCTATTTAGTAATTAGGATGTTGACTAAGTTCAATGTGATGATAACTTTACTAACTATTCTCACGTGAACGACTTTTTCTGATCTGAATTATTCCCAAATGATTTTGAGTTTTTATGACGATATAATTTAATTAAATTGCCGAATTTTCTATATGAATTACAATTAATTTAATAATTAACATACCAGTGAAAGTTTAAATCAATCGCACAGAAGATATGTGATATATATTATGTAATTAATTATTTTTTTAAAATTATATATGAATCGCATTATAAGAGTAATGCAGCTGTCGTATAATTGATTCTATACATCAATTGGTGTGGGTTAGAATTTCGGTTGAACATATAATTTGAAAGTTTTTGGCCTAATACTTGATTGTCATAGGTATGAGGAGAAAATCTTGAAGGTGGGTAGGAAAAAGACTAATATAATGTTCATTGGAGACGGCAAGGGCAAAACAGTCATTGCAGGTGGAAAAAGTGTCCAAGATAACATGACAACATTCCACACTGCGTCTTTCGGTAAAATTCCTATCCTTTTCCCTCCCCTTTTTGCCTTTTCTCTTTCTTTTCATTATTTACCTTTCCCCCCGCCCCCTCAACTTTCCGGTAATTATTATTGGTTGTGTGAAAACAGTGGGCAGTTTGGCTTTGCATGAAGTCTAACATGCACGTGTCTGTCATGCCGAGTATGTGATTAGATTCTTCTCCACTATATACAACAAACCGAAAAATTTCTAATTGAAGTTAAATTTCATTGGGCATGAATTAATTATACAATAAATATAATACACTTGATGTATAATTTGTGTACAGTTAGAAATAGTATGATACTTGCTCTATAATGCAAAATCTGATTTGGATAAAAAAATTTCAACAAATAAATACTGATTTGACTAATTTGCCCCTTGGAGTTTCAGTAGATGAAATTTTCATATATGTCCCTGTTCCATGGTTAATTTTACCGATGCATTGTACAGAGACTTTGATTTGAGGTTTTGGTTTCTTGTTAGGGACAGTAGAAGACAATTGAAAAAAACTATTTTCTATACGACCCATATAATCAATCATTATTCTTTGTGACTACAAGTTGCCTATCATTGTCCTTTAATGGTAGTATACTCGTCTTGATTTCAAGTTTTTCTTTATGGATTTTCCATTTCAATTACATCCTCTCTTTCTGTCCCTTTCTATTAGAGCTTTTATGGCTGTATAAAATAAAATAGTGGAGGTAATTGGGCATGTGGATTCAGCTTTCATCACTTTCCTTGGAAAGATAAAGCATAATTTTTTACCTATTCCGCCACCCATACCGCTTTGATCAGTGTGACATATGAAAGAGAAATTAAGATATATAATTCTGGTTTGAATGATGCAATTCCTAAATGGAGCATTATGATCATAGATAATTGAAGAGGTGGTTTAATTCTGCATGGTTGAGTGCATTTTTGTAGTATATAATAATTGCAGTCCTCTTATCTTTTTCTCTCCATGACACACTTGTAAAAGTTTCAGTTCTTGTGATTCTTATCTCTCATTCCACCAACTTGCTGCCCCTGTAATATGTAACAGTGTCTTACCAATAATTTTAGTGGCTATAATGTAAAGCAGGTCACGTTACTGGTGGGTCATGGGTATGTCATTGTTTAAGACCCCTTACCAACAAAACTTCAAATGGGGCCTCAATTAGTTTTCCTTATTCATTGTGCTTTCCTTTCCGGACAATTAATATGTAAACATTGACAAACTTTTGCTATTGTTTTCACAAGAAATTTGAGCAAGTGTGAATGAAGGACCAATTCATATGTGGACCAAGTCAAACTGTGTGTTCTTGGGCAAGTGTTTTTGTTAGTTTTTTGTAAGCATCAATCTATCTTGGCATGTATGTTTATACTTATTATTCTTGGCATGTAGCTGCTACTGGTGCTGGTTTCATTGCAAGGGACATGACATTTGAAAACTGGGCCGGACCAAGCAAGCATCAAGCTGTGGCCCTCCGTATTGGGGCCGATCACGCGGTGATCTATCGATGCAACATCATTGGATATCAAGATACATTATACACGCACTCACAAAGACAATTCTACCGCGAGTGTGACATATATGGCACAGTAGACTTCATATTCGGCAATGCTGCAGTCGTATTCCAAAATTGTAGCATTCATGCCAGAAAGCCCTTGCCATTTCAGAAGAACACCATAACAGCACAAAATCGCAAGGACCCTAATCAGAACACTGGTATTTCGATCCACGCTTGTAGGATAGTAGCGGAATCCGACCTTGAGGCAAACAAAACCGCCTACCCAACATACTTAGGACGGCCATGGAAGTTGTACTCTCGAACGGTTTACATGCTTTCCTATATGGGTGACCACATTCACCCTAGGGGTTGGCTAGAGTGGAATGCCACATTTGCACTAGACACATTGTACTATGGGGAGTACATGAACTATGGACCCGGTGGGGCAATAGGGCAGCGCGTAAAATGGCCTGGCTATCGTGTGATCACATCCACAGATGAGGCTAGCAAGTTCACGGTGGCGCAATTCATTTACGGGTCATCATGGTTGCCGTCTACCGGGGTGGCATTCCTGGCCGGGCTCTCCACTTGATCACATACATGGTATTGATCAACTATATAAGAAAAATGCCTTATATTCTGGCTCTAATTTCTTGATATGGTATATAGTAATTTTTTTTGGTTTTGGCTTCCCCTTTACATATTGTAATAATATTGTAGTTTGTTAAATGAGGTTTTCAAGTTTTAAGATAATTACTCACCTGACTCGTAAGGTCCAATTGACAGATTATTAATAAGGTGTAGAAGTCAAGTTCAAAGAAATTAAGTTGTGCAATTCTCATGAAGTTACTGATCAAGAATCGTAGTGGTAATGCATTTTACTCTCTCTTTCTTTAGCAATTATTGATATGTGGGGGACTCTGTGCATTGGTTGAATAAAATTCTGTCGGTTGATTTTTAAAATGTCTGTATGATAGTAAATGCGTAGACCAAACAAATTATGTGATCCACATGTTTGGCAATGAATGATAGCGAGTACGGAGCATGTGAATTGATTTACCAAGCTACATGATGCTGTACCATACCATGCCTATCATCCTTATTTCCTTTCAATTTTATTCCTACATTCAAATATAAGATTGCCTAAATTACAATCAATTCTTTGAAATTTATCATAATTATAAATATTTTTATTATTATTTGAAAGTTTAGAAATACCTATTGGAATTAATGAACATGTATGTGTAAATTTGTCGTAACAGCTCATTTCAAACATAAAAGTTGAGACAAGATAATTGGTGCTCTATAATTGATCCAGACTTTATGGTCCAATATTTAGTTATGTGCCAAGTAATGGTGACCAGCCATCTACCTACAGTCGATGGTCATTGAAGACGACGGCTTGGTCGGAGAATGAGGGACCTATTCAAGCCACACGAATATTGTCAGCATAATTTTTTTTTAACCCTAATCGATTTTGAATATATCATAGTTAATTATATAACAAATGTAATATATTTATTGTTTGATTGGTATATAATTAAAAAAAATGATCAATTACATGAAAAGTATAATACTTTATTAATTGATTTTATTCAATTAAATTTGATTTGAGTAAAAATTTTCGCAAAACAAGTAAATGTGACATGAAGGAAATAAAATCTTTGAATTAAGAGCATCAGTCCTACAAAACTCTTGATCTCTATAATGTAAGGGTTATTAATTGACACGAAAAATGCACTCCATCCTACTATAAAATAATTCAGATAAATATTATTTATTATTTTACCAATCTATTGCACCCGGATTTGGTACATCCAAATAATAATATTTTAAAGAATTAAATATCACCGACATGATGTTAATATCATCAAACACAGCGACATATGGGGAAGCCCAAGTTGAGCTATTTATGGGCCTTTAGCTTGAAAACGTAATTATTACCAAATTTCGCTATGGCCCATCTCAGACCTGCAATTTATACTGTAAGCCTTTATTTATTAAATATCTCTAAATGCCCTCAATACAACATATTTCTATATCAGTCGACAACTTAAAAGCAAATAAACAAACAACCACCGCCATAAAAGTACATTAAACATTTACATTTATAAAACTCAAATTCATAACCTTTTAATTGTAAAATCTCAACCTCACGATTCAACCAATAAGTCGTTGGTACTGTAAGCCTCTTTAACTTGCAAACTTATAATTATGATGGTATGTTAACCACATAATCCAAATACATGAGTGAGTGAGGGCAACTGAAATAACGGTTTCACCCTTGGATTATAGCTACAGCTAACAATAGCACTGGTTTTTGTAAAGTTCAGATCTCATCATGAGAGAACAGTTTATCCACCAATTATAGTTACTTACATTCCAACAAGAACATGTACCTCTCGCAAGCAGATCATTAAAGTTCACATATTTATCAAACCCCCTACAATTGTTCATTCTCTTGACATAACATCAAACCAAAGAGATTCTTCTTCCATTCCACAGACATGGAGTTTGCTGGACAACCACACAGGAAGCATGGGGTTAGGACAGATACGATAACAAGATCCGACCAAACTACACATCAACTAAATTCACAAGCCATCAAGAGGGATGGAGTACCATTGTTGATCAACGATCAAATCAGGTATCAGGTATCAGTATCATATAGACAGTTTTCTACACATCTTCACATTCTTTTAGGAACTTAAGTGGAAAGACCGTCTAGGTAACGATCCATGATAATTGAAATGGATTCGAGGAACGCTGATTCGCTCGTTCCAGGTAGGACAGATTCTTGTGCTTCTTGAACCATCTTCTCGATTACAGATTCTTTCTTCACTGTTTCCCTGCACATGATGCTTCCAATTGCAAAGGGAGTAAACCCTCTCTCTGCACCTTTCTTCAAAAGCATGGTGGAAATGCGGAATACACGAGCACAGTTGTGTGGAACATTCCACCCATGGAACTTGAGAAGTTCAATATCTTTCTCGGCATCCAAGGCGTTTATGTATGCAATTGTGTCCAATGAAAAAGGTTCCCGAGCTTGAGGCCAGTAGAGCCACTCAAACGTACAATCTTCAAACTGCAGGCAGATAATAGCAATGGAGAGAAAGGAAATTAAAAGAGTAGGCAACATTTGGAAGAAACTGACTCAGAGCAACTTTAGGAAATCAATTAGATGAAAGAAAATCTAACATGCATAGATCTAGCAAATGACAGATTGAACAACACTCATTTGAATCCTAACTAGACACAATATGTTGTATACAAATTCAGCAACTGTGCTGGGGATCAAGAGCTCAAAGAAGATACTAATAAAAAATTGAAAAATATTCATAACATTGTTCACAATCACATAGCACTTGAGTTCAAATCAGACGAGTAGAAAAATACTTACATTCTCAGGCATACAGTAGCCATGATCAATGGGGATAAGAACAATTCGATCATCCTCGCCTTCTTTGTGGATCAAAATGTTGCCAGCATGTCTGTCTGCATTTGCCAACCGTATGTCCAGTACACATATCTTGTGCACTTCCTCCACAGGGAAAGCACCAGGACCTATGTCCTCACAACTACCACAGTTCTTCATGAACATCTGAAGTGACCCAATCTTACGAGATACACAGTTAAAACCTTCTGCATAGTGGAATCCTCTATGTTGACATTTGACCATTACGGTAGGTGGAACCCCCGCAAAGCCTTTCTCATCACTATAGATAGAGCGTGGACCTCCCCTTGGATGATCCAAAATATATGCTGCAACTTCCCTTAATGCTCCCTCCCCTACACGTGTGCCCCTCTTCAACCCTTCGCCATCAGAGGACAAGGGTAGGCCCCGAGGGTTATTTACAGCCATGGGCTCCTCATCAATTGGCTTGAAAACAGAAACATAGTTGTGACCATATGAATCTTGCATGAAATAAGCACCCCCTGATCCCTCAGAAGACCTAATAGGTTGATAACCCCTCTCTAGACCCTTAAAAGTGGCATCAAGAAGTTGGTTAATCACCGGTGACAATGCAATCTTAGGATTAATTTTCAGTGGTTCAAGGAGAAAATCATTTTCTAATAGATTGACATCTACAATTGGAAGTTTCTCAGTTTGATCTCTCCAGTCAAAATCTCCCTCATTCACTACATTAGCTACCCTCTCTTCCACATCTGATGCTAATATTGATACCTCAAAATCTTTTTCAACAGGTATGGCCCTGAGTTTAGCTGATTTACGAACCAGAAAATGAATTACTGCTTCGTTGCTCCTACATAAATCATCTATAATCCTCTGATCTTCGAGCTCTTCACCATCACAGAACAATTCTTGGTCCTTGAGACAGAAAAAGCCATGCCCCCTCTTTGCAATCTGCTGTTTCACATACCCCACATTCCTTTTCCTCTGAACGTGGAACTCAAATTCCATGCCACAGACTGTCCGAACAGTGATGGCTTGGAGATCAGAGAGTCGCAAGACCAGATGTAGTACATTCCCATCAGCAACACCATAGTCCTGCACCCGAGAGTTGTTCCTTGCCAATTCTTTCCCATCAAAAACAAGTTTCTGCTTCTTCACAAAGAACCCTTTACATTTTTGAATTCTAAGTTTGACCGAAGCAATTGAATCTGATTCCAGAACCCGCATCGGAATTACTGACCCACCAACAGTTAGGTAGATCAAGATTGAGTCATTTGACCAGGAGCCATGCTGACCAGAGACACGGCCGGGGAAGTTCCAATAATCCTCATAAACAGGACTTAGAGCTACACTAGCCACCGACATTGCAGCCCAAGAAGATCAAACTCTTCTCCCTACACACCAAAAATTTAAGGAAAAATTCAATCCCTTGAACCGATCAAAGGAGTAATAGATCCAAGAAGAGGAGAACTCATTCAGATTCTTGAATACCCCAGAAAGTACCAAAAAATTGACAATGTCCCCAAGAACCAAAACCCTAGATTCTTTCCTTCTACCACATTATCCAGTTCACAAGCCTTCAAGCAGTCCAGCCACTATCAAGACTAAACACAACAATTGAACCGTGAATTAATCCATACATCTTTTTACGCACTTCAAATCATCAACGTCAAAAATAAACATGATCAACGCTTAATTTCAGGAGATTATCATCAAATAACCAGGTCATTATTCAAATCCCAGAGTTCTTCAGTAGGAAATGACAATTAAACACACAAATAACACAAAGAAAAGGGTAAAAAAGAATTGAATTTCTTACCTGATGGGATAAAAAGTGAAAATCCAAACCAAGACCGAACACTGTATCAAATGTCGAGAGAAATGCAGCAACGACGCTACCCAAAATCCATTCCTTCAGCTCCTATCTCCCAACATCAGCTCATCATACATTTGAAAAAATTTCAGAAATTCTTGCAAAGTCTGGATATTTTCTATCCTTTTCTCTCTGTAAAATTTCCAGAGAATTTTGACTGTTGAAGAGAAGCCATTGCGCTTATAAAGGCTTGGAGACGGACCCCACACTTCAAACTTAAATTTATTTTAAAGTTGAGATTTTTTAACGCCGTTAACAGTTCTAGAACTTTACAACGGATAAATAATAATTATTAATAATGGGGAGAAGAAAACTATAAAAAATTTGAAAAAAGAATTACATATTAGAAATTCCTAAATTTATTTTATTGAAAAATAAAAAAAAATGATTTAAATAAAAATATAGACATACATTTGAAATATTTATACTAAATTAACTCAGAAATCAATTTAAATAAAATTAAATTAGGTATGAAAATATTTTTCAAAAAGATATGAAAATAATAAATTATTTTATAGGAACTGTTTTCTCATTTTTATTTTATTTGTTTATGAAGGAAATAGTTATAAAGGGAAGGCGACTTTGGTAATTAAAGCTAGGAAAAGTAACGGCCGTCTACAAGAATGACGTGTTCATCCAATGGCGTTTGCTTACTTCCCTAAACTTATGGGAGTTAATTTAAATACTATACTCAGCTCCCTATCTGAATTGTCCAAATTGACCACCACCATTTTGTGGAAAAAGGGTACTATTACATGGCCACTACCAATTAAGTTTTGCCACATCAGATCATTCTATCAAGATGAATTTAATGTCATTATATGTGATCCAACGGTTCACAGTTCATATAATGCAAATACACACATTAACAACATCGAGTTTACTTTCTATAAAGGAGAAAAAATGCTAGTCAATTTAAATCTTATATAGTTGATAATTAATAATGTCTAATTCAAAAAGTAAATTTTTTTTCTTTAAACACAACTTCTAAAAATAATGTAATTTAAATGTTTCTAGAAGAGGTAATGATCGGGGGTTGGCCTTCTTAAAAATATGGCAGGATTTGCGGCTCTCTCAATTGAGTTATACTGACCTCAAAATGTTCGAACAGTCATTTTTTGATTAATAGTTCATATGAAATTATATAAGTTGAAAATATTTATATATACCAATCTTTTATACCCCAAGTACAAGTTTGGCTACTTTAGATATTCTTATGGGCTTCATATTTTCTTCTCTTAAGAATAAGGCGGATGTAATCGAAACCTTTCTTAATGTTCCAATCTTGCAATACACGCAATTGAATCTCCAACTTACCAAATCACTTTTGAAGTATTTCTAAATGAAGAAGACAATAAACATAGTTTTCAAATCCAAACACAATAGGTAAAAGGTTTTGATTTCATAAAAATTTCAAACATCAAAATCATCATACATTAGTTTTAGATGTTAAGTATGAAGAGCATAGAAAAAAGGGTGAAGTAAGAAGAGACAAATATGAACCCTTTGTTTGGGCAAATTTTGCAATGGTGAATTACATCAAGCACTAAGTGTATCTCTTGAATCATGCACTCATATCACAAGCTTTTTACAATTTCCATAGGATTGTTGGGGGACCATATACCTATGACTTTTATTGTTAGATTAGTGCACATCTTAAGCATGCATATTCCTTGAATTGGGACAAGAGATTTTTAGCTGGAAAAGTTAAGTAGAGGGTTTTAGGTCTCACTCTGTGCATGCATCCCTATAACCAATACTAGTAGTTAAATGAGAAAATCAAATGTATAAATGAAATTATTTATCTTCAACTATTTACACCCGACACAGTTTATTACAGGATTAAGGAAAGAAGCAGATGAGTAGAAGCAACTCGATCCTAGGTTCTAAAATCAAGAGTAAACATCCAAAATTTGAATCTTCCTCAACACCAACCAGCAGCTTCATCTCAAGATGATTCGACAAGCAACAGTATAAGTTATCTACAAACTCCGCTCCATAAATTCCCATATACGATCCCTAATTAAGTCGGGGAGGCATGTGACGTTCGTCTGGGAAAATCAACAGTTCATGGGGCTTTCCAGCGGCCACAAGTGCGTTCACAAGCTTGGCTGTGTGCCTGAAATGCACGTTCCCGTCAATCATGCCATGCACGAGCAGGAGCTTCCCTTTCATGTTGTCGATATGGTGCATCACGGAACTCTGCAAATAGCCTGATCGGTTTTCAGAAGGTAGACCCATGTATTTTTCTGTATAAAAAGAGTCATATCCATCCCATGATGTTGAAAAACTTGAGGAAACCTTGCTAACGCCATTGCCGACGCATATCCACCATAACTCCATCCGTTCAATCCAATGCAACCAAGCTTGGCAAAGATACGTACTTGACAAAAACACACGACACGAATTCAAGCAAAATACCAAAAACATGCAGTTTCAGAGGGAAACAAATAATCTAACCTTGCAAATTAATACACCTTTACTTGGCAGATACTGGGCTCTCATGCAGACTAGTTGTATACTGGGACCACCATATACGTGAATCATAGTTTGTACTGAGAAGCTTCAAAAAACTCCATTCATGGAGAGGATCTTTGCAAGCAGGTATAAAATCTGAGAGGAAGAATTTTATTGAATTGAAAGTGGGTGTGGATACCCATTTAAATACACAGAGGTACAATGCAGGTGAAGAAAAAACAAAACTTCAGCCACCTCAGCTATTCTGGTAGAAAAACGCTAATAACTAATGAGAAACACTAAAAGAGAAAAGCAATATGTACAATGAAGAAGTTGCTAATAACTAAGAAAGAAATAAAAGTGCAAAAGCCCTCGGATAAGTCGTGAATGCGAGAATGCGAGATGCTCTGTTTTTGTTTTCTGCTGCTCTGCTGCACATGAAGAAACTACAGCAGCAGCTCCACTTCAACACCCCCCCTTCAAGCTGGGTCTGGAGGACGAAGCAAACCCAGCTTGGACATGAATTTGAGAAAGGCAGCACTGGGAAGTGATTTCGTGAAGACGTCAGCAACTTGTAACTTGCTGGAGATAAAAGAAGGTAGAATGAAACCTTCTTTATACTTGTCGCGGACCACGTGACAATCAATATCGAGGTGTTTCGTACGTTCATGGAACACCGGATTAGCTGTGATGTGTAAAGCGGCCTGATTGTCACACCAAAATGGAATAGGAGTCGAAACTGAAATCTGGAAATCTTTGAGCAGGAAAGAGATCCATTGAAGTTCACAAACAGAGGCAACCATGGCACGATATTCCGCTTCGGCTGAAGAACGTGAGACGGTGTTCTGTTTCTTAGTCTTCCAGGAGATGAGGGAAGAGCCAAGAAAGATGCAAAAACCAGTAACGGAGCGACGTGTATCCATACAGGAGCCCCAATCAGCATCAGTATAAGCTGCAAGCTGAAAATTAGAGGATGAAGGAAAGAATATACCAGTAGTCAAAGAGCCCTTAAGATACTTCACAACGTGCAAAGCCGCAGACCAATGTTGATCAGTGGGATGTTGCAGGAATTGGCTTAGTTGCTGTACTGCAAACGATAGATCAGGACGCGTGAAACCAAGGTACAATAGGCGCCCTATCAGCCTTCTATATTTTTCAGGATCAGGAAGAGGGGATCCAAGTTCAGAACTGAATTTAATACCGTGAGGAAGAGGAGTCAAGACTGGATGTGCATCAGTCATCCCAGTATCAGTGATAATATCACTGATATATTTCCTTTGTGTAACACTCATTCCGTCAGAGGAGCGGGCAATCTCCAATCCCAAAAAATATTTTGCATACCCAAGATCCTTGATTGTAAAAAGATCATCCAAGTAAGCCTTAACCTCTATGATTAGTCCCTCCGCCGGACCCATGATGAGAATATCATCCACGTAAACGAGCAAAGCTAAAAAACCACCACTAGTGAGTTTAATGAACAGGCAATTATCGTGGGCAGACTGGAGAAATCCGAAAGCACTTAACTTCTGAGTGAATTCATGGTTCCATTGGCGTGAGGCTTGTTTCAAACCGTAAAGTGATTTGTGTAATTTGCAAACCATGCCAGGTTGCACAGCATATCCTTTGGGAGGCGTCATGTATACCTCCTCATCCAAACGCCCATGGAGGAAGGCGTTGTTAATGTCAAGCTGATGAACCGGCCACGAATAAGCTGCAGCAATGCTAAGAAACACCCGTACAGTAACACTCTTAGCTACTGGAGAGAAACTCTCAGTATAATCTACTCCTTCAATCTGAGTGTACCCCTTCGCGACAAGACGAGCCTTATATCGACTGACACTTCCATCAGGATTCAATTTTAACTTGTAGACCCATCGTGAACCGATGGCTCATTTTCCATGCGGTAGATAAGTTAAACTCCATGTATTATTCCTTTCAAGAGCCTGAATTTCATCCTTCATTGCCAATTCCCATTCAACGCATCCCTGAGCTTGAGAATAAGATCTAGGTTCCTGCAAAACAGATAACTGGGCAACAAAATGCAAGTGTGCAGTGGAGAAAGTAGAGTGATGATTGCAGACATAATCAGATAGCCAAGCGGGCTTATGAACATGACGAGTTGAATGTCTGAGAGGTCTAGGTGATGTATTTTGTATAGGAGAAGGGAATGCATTAGCAGGAACAGAATCAGGAAACATAGGTTCAGTGGACTGAGGAGAAGGGGTCTGTATAACATCAGGGGCAAGTTCTATATCAGGGACAAGTTCTATATCAGGGACAAGAGGTAGACTGGTATCTGGGGCTTGAGTTGATGGGGACTGCAAAGGAAAAACATGTTCATGGAAGATAACATCACGTGATACTACAAGCTTATTTGTGTCTAAATCATACAATCTATACCCTTTGTAATCATGGCAATACCTAAGAAAGACACATTTTAGAGCCCTTTCACTGAATTTATCCTTGTCAGACTTGGGTACGGTGGCAAAACATAGACACCCAAAGATTCGTAAATGATCATAAGTTGGAGTAGTATTATATAACATCTCATATGGACTTTTCCAAGATAGTACAGAAGAAGGTAGCCTGTTGAGGATGTAGGTGGCAGTGAGCAAAGCTTCGCCCCAAAATTTTGTAGACAAACATGACTGAAAAAGCAGAGACCGTGCTATTTCAAGGAGTTGCTTATGACGTCTCTCAACTAAACCATTTTGCTGGGGAGTATATGGGCAAGATTTTTTATGAAAGATGCCTAGCAATGCGAATAGAGATTGACAATCCCTGCCTAAAAACTCGGCCCCATTATCAGTTTGTATATGTTTAACGGATGAATGAAACTGATTCTGGGCATATTTAAAGAATGTTTTTAACAAAGTAGGAGTTTGGCTTTTGTGTCTCATCAAATATGTCCAAGTCGCACGAGTGTAATCATCCACAATCGTAAGAAAATAATGGCAATTGGACAAAGTTGGTTTATGATAAGGTCCCCATATGTCGACATGTATAAGATCAAAAGGTTTGGATGTCGAAGAAGTGCTATGGGGAAAAGGCAACCTATGTTGTTTAGCGAGAGGACACACAGTACAAATTTCAGCATTTTTAGTAACATTTTTCATGGTGGGAACATGTTCAAGTACCTTGAGCGAGGGATGCCCCAACCTCTTGTGCCATAACAAAGCATCAGATTCTATAACACGAGATACAAAGTTCGAAGAAACAGATTGGAAAGATTTGATAAAAGCTGTATCAAAAGACTGTTTATTGAGAATATAGAGATGTTTAGTTTGCTTTGCCACTGCTACCACCTCATTAGTCATCCGGTCCTGTATCAGACAACAAGAGGGAAAGAAAGTGAAACGAAGTTCAGAAGTGGTACACAACTTGCTAACCGAGATCAAGTTAGACTGAAAAGTGGGAACGTATAGCACATCTTTGAGCACGAGTCTCTTAGATAAATGTATGTGACCAGATTGTTTAGTTTGTATTGAGGTGCCATCAGGTAGATATATAGAAGATGTGAAAAGGGATTTACTCAAAAAGTGGAAAGCATTGACATCACTGCACATATGACTTGTTGCACCAGAATCTATAATCCAGGAACTTGGATGCAAATGCTCAATACCAGTAAAGGTGCAGTAGTGCATACCTGCAAAATTTTCTGAACAACTTGCCTGGATAGGGTCTGAAGGCAACTTTTTCAGCATCTTCATAAGCTCCATGACCACATCATTAACTGAGGATTGATCCTCCCTTTGCACTTCTTTTTGAAACTTAGGTTCTGGTCCTTGCGCAATATTCACCCTGTTCGAATCCCCAACACTTTTCCTTCTTTGTTCGTTCAATTCTTTATACCATTCCGGCACTCCGTGCAACTTGAAACAAGTACTTTTGTCATGACCTGTTTTGCTACAATGCTCGCATTTCATACTTCGTTTATCTACTACTCCTCTCTTTCTGTAACTCTGTCCTCTTGGTAATTCCTCTCGTTTCTTGGCTGCCCCTTCAGCAAACAATGCTGCTCCCTCAAGTGATTCACCCATGTGTACTTGCCTTTGCCTCTCTACGCGTAAAATCATCGAATAGGCTTTATTTATACTCGGTAGAGGTTCAGCAACCAGAATCTGACTCCGCACATTATCGTATTCTTCATTCAGACCCATAAGAAACTGCATAAGATGATTTTGCTCAATCAGGTCCGCCATCGCCTTAGCGACATTGCATGTACAGGCGCATCCACAGGTACACTCAGGTAATGGTCTCAGCTGAATTAGTTCATCCCATAGCATTTGGATTTTGGTGAAATAATCCACAACTGACAAATCTCCCTGTCTAACAGATGCAATCTCTCGCTCCAATTGATATAAGAGTGGTCCATTACATACTCCATACCTTTCATTCAAGGTAATCCACAAGGTTCTAGCAGATTTAGTGTATATAAAAGCATTAGCTATGTTTTTAGTCATCGCATTAAGTAGCCAGGACGTCACCATACAGTCAACACGCGTCCATTGTTCCAATAACTCAGGGTCTTCTACAGGTTTTGCACATGTGCCAGTAATAAAATCGAGCTTCGATTTTGCTCCTAGAGCACGACGAACAGCTCTACTCCAACTCAAGAAATTTTTGCCATCAAGAGGCGTGGATACAAGCATCATACCTGGATGCTCTGAGCTATGAAGCTGCAGAGCTTCGGACTTCAAACGATCCAGCGCATTTACAGTGGTTTGAGTCGCAGCCTCCATCGCCATAGCTGCTGCGCTTCACAAGTGCTCTGTTTTGTGTGTCGCGGAAGCAGGATCAGAGACCTTCAATCGAAGGCTCTGATACCATGCTGAGAAGCTTCAAAAAACTCCATTCATGGAGAGGATCTTTGCAAGCAGGTATAAAATCTGAGAGGAAGAATTTTATTGAATTGAAAGTGGGTGTGGATACCCATTTAAATACACAGAGGTACAATGCAGGTGAAGAAAAAACAAAACTTCAGCCACCTCAGCTATTCTGGTAGAAAAACGCTAATAACTAATGAGAAACGCTAAAAGAGAAAAGCAATATGTACAATGAAGAAGTTGCTAATAACTAAGAAAGAAATAAAAGTGCAAAAGCCCTCGGATAAGTCGTGAATGCGAGAATGCGAGATGCTCTGTTTTTGTTTTCTGCTGCTCTGCTGCACATGAAGAAACTACAGCAGCAGCTCCACTTCAACAGTTTGGTCCAAATTTTGCTGCATCTGCTTTATATACAAAGCAGTTCCATCCTTTGCCTCTACCTGAATTACGTCAAGTCGGAGTTTGTCAAATCTTGGGATGTTGACATCAAGTGTAATAAGGAATCATGAATATCAACAACTGATGATCAATCACAACCAGATGTATGAGTTAATTTTGGGTCTCGTCTGGGAATAAAGATGAGATTCCAGAGGGGCATCTAAAGTTGCAGTAAAATAAAGCAAGGCCAGAAAACTTGCTCAATTATCCAATCACCTTCAGTAATAGGTCCCAAGCACACTCCATCTCAGTCATGCAAATTCAAATGTCTGAATCCTGCAGATGATTTATTAGGTATTTTTTGGATCCATGTTTCATTTTCTTCTTGCAAGATGACCTGTCTTGAGGAGCTTTGGTTTAGTATGTCCTATTCAAAACTCCAACTCAGTCTCGCCAAATATTCCTCATCATTTTCCTGCCGCAGACAACTAACTGCTCCACCATTGCCACAAATAACCCCCAAACCCACTTTTACATTTGAACCAAATTATGTTTGTTGTATTTAAGTATTGAATCAAATTATTAGTAATTGAAATTCAATGTAAGAAAGAAAATCAAGGAAAAGAAGTGCATTATGTAGTAAGTTATTTTATTTTTGACAGAAAATTTTTTGGTCATTTCTTATATATGAAATAAATTGTATTTTTTTCATAATTAATACAATAATTGTATTCCTACCTACTTATGGTCAATCGCAATACAAGCCCCAATTTAAAAAGTCACATGCTTTTTCCGGCGAGTGACTCAACTTTTCGACCAAATTTGTACCAAAATTGAGATTTTTTCAGTTTTACGGGACCAAAATGAAACCCTAATAACTTAGGGGACTAAAATGAAAATGGCCTGAAATTAGGGGACGAAAATTGCCTTTAAGCCAACAAATTATAAATATCTTTTAATATTTGATGAAATTATATAATTTTTTTGATTGAGATATGAAATTATCTTTACTGTATCCAAAAAAGAAAAAAAAAAAGAAAAAGAAAAGAAACAAGAAGGAAATTGCCAATTATCCCATCTAACTTTAAATACAACCTTATTACTATTTACTACATAAAAATAACAATACTAATTTCATGTCCAATTATTATATGCTAGTCCCTACACATGATGGACAATGGATCTTTTCTACATAAGACATTCCCATACCTCAAAAACCTACTACCACTACAAGAAAATCCCTTCAAATTATCCAACACAAAATATGTTAATCTTGATCCTATACAATTCACCTGCAATACCAGAACTTGCAAACCTTAAACTTTCTGCAAATCAACTCATAGAGGCTTCTTCCGACATGTTGAAACAAACCGAGATCTCTTTCGTCCGTGTTTGTACTATCTTCTCCAAGCATCGACTCAAATTTTAGGAAACTATATTTCCTTTTAAAGTTGATCGCCCCCAGGCGAGAAACGAGGGGAGATTCTAATGCCGAACTGTACGTTTCACACTTCCATGTCTTCGACTTCTGACCGCACCACAAAGCTAGGAAATGCGAGTGTTATATCCCTGAAAAGCTCAGGTATGATATCTCAGACAAGCCTCACATAGTATTCTAACAAATGCATGTGCATAAGGTAATGTAAAATTCTGAACTTCTGGTTAGTCTTGGGAACAAATTTTCGACTGCTATAAAGAAGAACAGAGTTGGCAACGTGCATTTTTTGAATAATATGGTTTGAACTGATGCTTCAAACTTACTTCAGATATGGAAGGGTCATGTTCTTGATAAGAGAAGGATATTTGGATACAAATTCCTTCCACTCGTCTAGGTCGATTTTTCCATCCCCCTTTGCGTCTGCCTCACTAAACGTCTGTGGCATAAGATAAAACCACATGAGAGAGTGAATATATGAATCTAAAGAGATTGTATTCAAAATTCAGAAGCCAAATTGGTTCTATCTTGACCTTGTCTACAATCGTTTCAACAACATCATCTGAGAGTACGAGATCTGATTCATGTAATAGTGCCACTACCATCTCTTTCAACTGCCAAATTACACCAAATGCTACTTCAGAAACTAAACTCGGAGAGAAAAAACTGCGTTCTACTCAGTTGAACAGTTGAGAGCCTACCTCTTCCCTCTCAATGTACCCTGTGTGCCTCAGATCGTACAATCTGAATGCAACTGTCGGAAAATGTTTAGTTAGAGAGAAGAAAAACCAAAGCCACCTATTCAGATCATTAGGTATGCCATGCAAAGTGAATCTTATCCTTACATGCAACTTTCTCTTCAACTGGTGCAACAGGGTGAAATACGCCTAATGACCGGACAAATTCTCCAAATTCAATCACTCCATTACGTTTGTAGTCGAACAAGTCAAATATCTACATGAGCAATTTTCACAATGCAGATTCAGTTAAGGATAGCATAGAGATACATATGTTGTTAACAAGGTGGATATACATTGGAAAGAAATCACACAAAAATGAAGCAGTACCCACCCTGTCAGCAAATAGATTTCTCTTGTTTTTGTTTCTGAAAAGTGCCAGCTGGAATTCTTCCTGATGAGTTTGAACAAAAAGTTGATGCACTATAATAAGATACTTTTTTCTAGTTTGTGAGCGACAGGTCACTAAATCATATATATATATATATATATATATGAACATAGTAACTTTTGAATGAAAAAAAAGAGATATAATCAAGTCATAAGTGAACTGATGACGATACCCTGTGAATGAGCCCGTCATCGATTATGGAGCTGCTTATTTTCTTAAACAGTTCATATAAAGCTTCTACTTCGCTCACTGTGACTGCAAGATAATAAAATCCAATCAACCACAAGGATAAAATCTGAGGGAGCATAGAGCAAATTCGAGTTCAAGCAGTAGACTGAGACTTATCACTTATGGCATATATCTAGCCTTAGCCAAACAGCACAATATTTGATGTGTTCAAAGTAAATGAAATTTGACTATGATCGGAGACATCAGCAGGCATCAAGCAGATTCCTTATGTTTCACTAAGTAAATCATACTCTGGTGTTTTAAACAACCACTTATGATAATCTACGTTTGAATTATTTTCATGTAGAGATCCAATGAAGCCCTTTAAAGCAAAAGATGAGTGTAAGATGAGTGCGATATGGTGCATACTCACAAGGTGTCTCAGCAGCAAGAACAGTCGGCTCCTCGTAACCAGGGACGTGTCTTCGGGATTTAGAGTGAAAGCAGCCCATCGGAATAGGAAAGGCAATAGGTTTGTCCACAATCATATACACTCATGCTAGAGGAACTACTTGTGATAACCCCCACCTGTCGAAATGGTTCATAATAACTTAGTTCGTCCTAAAATGGTTGTTCAAGAGTTCGTCGGATCACCTATAGAGATTGATATCACTATTGCAAATATGACGAAGTGCAAGATCATGACGAGAAGATAACTTCAATGGCTGGCCATCCAAACAAATCATAAAATCCCTCAAGATATAGCTCAATTTGGGATTTTAAAAGAGGAAATGAATAACCATCCTAGAATATACTAAGGCCACCAAATTCGGAGTTTAATACTTGAAATTCACTGTAGCATGAAATATCCAAACACGCTCAATATATTTGTAAATGAACTTAGAATTCTCATTTCCAAATCCATCAATCCATACACAACCTAAGAGTATCCAATATAATTAATTGTGATTAAAATGCAGAGATACGGAGAGCAGGAAACACAAACAAGATGCCAGAGGATATCTGATTTTTTTTTATAGTTTTAAGGCAACAAATGTGGCGATAAATTCCCGATATGGAGCCATACATACTCATGGGACCACCTCTTACCAAGTCAAATTCACCCCTTTTATAAGGGAAATTACAAATTATCATTGGACTTTTTACTATCAGCCAAAAAGCCAAATATCATATATAATTCTAACAAAATCAGTATGACCATAAGCAAATCTAACCCTTTCCTCATTTGACCCTATCAATCAGAAGGAATATCCAAGAAACTTAAATTCCACTAAATGTCAAAGCCAAGAACACTGTGAATATATACAGATAACCTTTTTTAAGGAGCAGACCGGTAAGTGCATGTTAACTGATGTTACTAACCAAAAATTCAATCTTTTAAGCAAAATCCACAACCAAGGAGTTTCTTTTCTTTTCTTCTTTTTTTTTTTCCCCATCCAAGAATTCAACTGAAACAAAACAATCAATGCCCAATATTACAAGATCCTCAACAGCCCAAAAAACATGTTAGATTAATAACGATGATCAGAAGTCACATAGGATCATTTTGTAGGAAATTAAGGTGAAAAAGAATGAATCTTGATTCCGAACCCATAATGCACAACACAAATCAGACAACAACTCAAGAGAAAACAAAGACAAAATATATTACCAATCAAAGAAGAAGAAGAAGAAGAAAAATGAAGTAGCCAAGAAAACCCAGAGAAAGTAGAAAAGAGCTGAAGAGGAAGATAAGAACTAACCCGTGAGGCGCGGGATCTTGGGTACGCTGCTGCTTGTGCAAGTGTTGCTCTTTGTGACACCTAATTCTGTGTCTATGCTTGCATGTTTCCTGCTTATGTACACCTCTCTCTCTCTCTCTCTCTCTATAAATATATACATATATATGTAAAAGGATATTAATGAAAAAGAAAAAATACAACCTGTATTTAGTCTTTTTCTATTTCTTTTGACATAATAACTGTGAAATGGGATTGGTGTTCTTGAGTTCACAGCAGGCAGGAGGCGTTTACTTCTGGGCTCGGTCGCATTCAGCCAGAGTTAAAAGGCTTTCGCTTTCTGTTCCCTCATTTACAATTTCATTGCATTATTTTGTACCACAAATAAACCAAAACCGGACATCGATCTCCATCTCGACGTAAACGTGTAATAAATATACATATGATGTCCACTGATTTAATAATTCATTATGTATTCTTCTCAAGACTCCAACTCCATCTGTCCACCACTATTCTCAGAAACTTATATATATGTATCAATTATACTTGGGCCCCTAAAGAAATGCGAAATGGCGTTTCTCTTCATGAAAAAAAAAAAAAAAAAAACTTCTGAAATTATATTTGCTTTCTCTTTAAGAAATTTTTGTTTATAATTGCACCCCGTTAGTTAGCATTTGGATAAAAAATACTAAGTCGACAAAAATTTCATATAAAAATTCAATTTTACCCTTCCTTCAGCATTATATATAATTAATTGATAAAAATACACTAGTATTACTTTTATATTTATAAAGGGATAGATGTGTATATACAAATTCAAAATTGTGTAATTGTAATAAAATATTCTTGAAAAAAAAAGGCCCACATTTGCGGAATTTGAACTCCCACCAACTTCATTGTGATCTCTCAATTTTCCTACTTTGGCGAATATATCGATATTAACTGGTCAGTCACTCACTCAATTTAATTGATATCTAAAAAGAAAAAGAAAAAAAGATATCGATATTTTTAAATCGATCAATATACTATTGCAACAATCAATACGCAATACATAATATATTTTTAAATCAATCAACAAATTTAAAGCAAAACATAGAACTATCATAATACTATTAAAATTATATTCGAAAGACTCGAACGCACAATTTCTCAATTTAAATATTTCAATCTTACCTGTCAGATAAAGAATCATTGATAATTCAATTGATATTAATAAAATGCATTATAATTTATAATCATATAAGTCCTCGAACTTATCTATCTACACATAATTAACAAGTAGCATATATATATATATATATGTACAAGAAAGCAACGGCTGCCTACGTCTCTACTTTCCATACTCTACAAATGACTGTATTCCAGTTATGTATGTATTTGTCATTTTCTGGCTTACTAAAATAATTAAGATTTTAATGAGTTTATTAGTTGTCCTTGTTAATTAAAATATATTCCAATTATCTCAACCAATAAACTTTAAATTGCTTATCACCAATCATTATCAATTTGGTATATCTAACTCACTATTCAAATAAAAATTTCATTTTTGCCTAACAACACTATGATCATATCCACATTAATTCTTGAAATTCAATTACACCAGATTACTGCAAGATTATCGTCTAAAGGAACGCTTGTAATCTCTAAATACAATTTCAAACCTTTTTTTTTTTTAATTCTGCTAAGAAATGCTATTTTATTTTTTTAAGTAAATTACATGGACTTCCTTAAAATTTGTTATAAATACAAATATCTCTTCTTATATATTTGAAAAATTAAAAATACTATTTTATATTACAAAATACTCTTTTGTGACAGCCCATTGTAAGGAGGTATTTACAATTTTAGAGGGTTATTATTAATTTTTTAGATAATAAGAGGTATTTATAATATGATAAATTTCAGAGGAGCACGTTATAATTTACTCTTTTATTATTTTTTTTAGAGTATTTACAAGTAGAGAGACAGTTGTTCCACCTACAGATTTTGATACATTTTTTTTATATATAATTAGTTTTAATTTTTTACAAATATTATTTTACGTTTTCACTTTTTTACACAAAAATCGTTATTTTACTTATTTCCCGAATTTCAACTTTTTATAAAAATTTGAAAAAACTTGTACGTAAATGTGGTCGACAAGACGAGTAAACGTAAAGCATATAATATGATTAACCTTAAATATTAAAAGCAAACTATAATAACTGAGGTTTTAAATTCAAATTCCATAAAAATCTAAGTATTAATCTTATTTCATTCAAGTAAAATATGGCCATAATTAAATAAACAAAAGAAAGCCATACATATGTTAGTAGATGAGCCATCAAATCCAGAAAGGACTAGAGATATGTTGGCACAAACCGCAGCAAAATCGACAACAAAGATCACCAACACCACTCCTTTCCAAATAAAAAATAAAAAATAAAAAAACAATAATAATAATTAAAAAAAAATGAATAGTCACATCTCTTCTTCTTCTCCATTCCTTTTTCTTTTTCTTTTTTGTTTTGGTCTCCCATTTTGATAATAGTTCATTAGCATGTGGAAAAAATATCTGTTATAACATTTATTTAAAAAATTATATTTATTTCAATTTTCAAAATAAAGAACTATTTATTATTTTCAAATTAATTGCTCTCGTACCTTCGATTTTATGTTATTGACATCAATATGTATAAATGAAAATATTAGATCATAACATGAGAAATAAATTAACTATTCAAGAGAGAAAACGGGGATATGTTTTTAAATAAGAGAGATATACATAAAACAAAAACTCCAAATCGGGATGATTTTAACTCCAACGACCAATATAACTTAAAATAAGTTTCAAGAACCATTTATACTTTCATATACATATGTAATTTTATATATGAATTATAAAATTAATATAATATTTACGTAAACAAAAATAAATAAATACTCACAATGTTTTAATTTAATAGCAAGTAGCATGTATAATTGAGCGGCACGCGTTGCTCTTGCTCATATATACAAGTCAAAATTTTGAATAAATAAATGAAGTCGTGAAACTTGAAACACGATTAGAGTAGTAAAGTCAATTATGGCTCCTTTCCTCCGAATAGCAAGCTGGCCTGGGATGGGATGTGGATTTAACTTTTAAGTCGTCCAAGGCTGCTATCTTTGATGGTTGTCTGGCTGCTTGTTTACATATTATTATTATTATTATTAATATTATGGATAATTACATGTCTGGCTGCATGTTTACGTATTACTATTTTTATTATGGATAATTGCATCTGCATTCCGTAACATTTCTTTTTATAGAAAATTACATATACATTCATAAAAACTGTTATTTTAAAAAAATGACATATACATCATCTAAAAACGTCAACATTATTACACAAACTACCATTATTTTTTGGCTACTAAGAGTTGCTTCTGTAATTATGCAAAAACAATAATAGTTTGTATAAATAAATTATAAATTAAGAGGTGTAAATGTAATTATCCCATATTTTTAATTTGAATTGAGTTCGATCATATTCAAATAAGAGGATGTTTGAGTGAGTTGAATTATAAGCTTTTCAAAATATATTATGAGATATTTGTAAGCTCTTTTAGAAAAAATAAGGACTTCGCACCCTATTTTTTAAATTTTAATTTTAATCATATTAATTACAAAATGATTCCTAATATTTTATAAGTTGTATAATCTTATTTTATCGAAATATTTTAAAATCTTAATATTATATAAAACGTATGATGTTATACGTTGTTTTAAATAAGTTTAGCCAAACATCCTTTTCATAGGATCGACAATAGCTCGTGATAGTATTTATATATATACATATATATATATATTACTTTTAGGAACAAAAATAAAAATTAATTATGTATTAATGAAAAGAGAATGTTAGAATATATTAATTAATGATGTATTACGTAAATATAGTCTTTAGGTAATTATTATGCAGTTGCTAAAAATGACTAATTATATAATAATATTTATTACTATATACAGTTGATTTTTCACCCACTATATATTTCTTTAGTTTCTAGTTTCAATAAAATTTTGAATTTTTGACATGATCAACTAGGTAGGTTGATGTCATAATTTAATTAATATATTTCAACAATCCTCCAAATAAAAAAGGAAATTAATAAATACTGATAGCTACATAATGACAACGAAATAGATATGCTCAAGTAGAAAATGAAATGTGGAAAACATTGCAGTTTGAACCTTTTTCATTTAAAAAAAAAAAAAAAAAGCTGAGACCTTTTTAGAAATCAAAGGCAAAAGCCAACAATTCCTTTTTTTTCTTTTACTTTTTAGCTTTTCATAAGAAATAATGCTACTTTTTATATTGTTTGATTTGAAATAAGAGTCATAATGAATAGTGTCCAAACAAGAAAAACAAGTTTTGGTCATCATTGGCTTTTTTTTTTTTTATGAATATTTCAAATAATTCACATATTCGATTATTATCAACACACAGTTGTTAATGTTTGTTTATGATTGACATGATATTTTTTAGTAATATAGTGTGATGGGGAATTAAGACAATAATCACTAGAATGAAACAAATACTTTCAAAATAAGTGTTTTTTACAAAACCAACTTGAAGATCTGCGCCTTTTTAATTCAGGTCAGGTTGTTGATCCTGATCTGAATCCATGACCTAACTCAAAGGACCTGTTATCAAGGACCGTTGATGAACCTAACGTCATATAAGTTAGGATCACGACACGCGGCATAATACTTGTGGACTTTTTGGATAGGCAAATGGACCCATTCAGACATTATAAATACCTCATTTACAGTTCATTTATGATAAGATATTTATTATATTGAAAATCCATATTAGATCGCATTCACATTATTTTTCTTATCTCGAACTCCTTCACCAATTTAGATATTGAATGGGTCTTTGCTAAGGACCTCCCAACAACCTAACAATCTGCTTTCTTTTCTCAGGTTCCAAACTTTTTCAAGAATGCGAGGTCTGACAACCTGCGACTCGGATCATAGGATTTATTTAGAATAAATTTATTTAAATTCTATGAATCAATTGAAATATCATGTTTCTTGTGAAAGAATTCTTGAACCAATTTTCTCTTATTACTTTGAATTTTGCAAGAACATGGACGTAAGTCAATAACAACCGCATCATCTTTAAAGCAATTTACGTCTTGTGATAGTTAAAGTATTTTAAAAACCCTTTTGTGTTAAACAAAATGTTAAAAATCAGCCCACGATCTTAGAAATATAGTAATAATTAACCCACTTGCCGACAGCAGTAGGACAACCGCATTTGGTGTGCGATTTGTTTTTGCTTCTAAAATGACAATATTGCTCATATCCTCCGCGAATACAAGACATCAATTATAAAACAGTCCTAATTTAAACAGAGAAAGATCACAACGTACAACTTCTCCGGAACATCAAAGCCAACTTCTCTCATCCGCTTTTGCTTTGTAGAATTTGTATGGTTGTGATCTTTCTCTGTTTAAATATGACTATTTCATAATTGAGGACTTGTGAGGGCAATTTTTTTCATTTAAGAGGAAAAAATAAATTGCACCATCAAGCACGTCTCTTCCACTGCTATCCACAAAGGGTTACCTACTATATTTTCAAGATCACAGGAGTATTTTTTTATTATTTTATTTAATAAAGGTTTTTTTTTTAAAAGAAAAAAAACATTTTGATTATGACAAACCCCGACAACCTCGTGAATATCCATTTATCCTAAATGCAATAATGTGGAAAATCAAGCTTGGCCTACACTAAAAAAATGAGCAGAAATTCAAGAAATAGACATTGAAGCATATAATGACTTGTAACAATTGGAGCTAAAGGTATAGAATTAGTGCACATTTGAATTATGGGCCCTCACCCGAACTTTCACACCGACAAATTTCTGACGGCTCCACAAATCTTCACTAAATACTAAAGTATCAATTATTAGGTCCAAAACTATGTCTTATGCAATAAATATAAGAGATACTTATACTCTTTTTTTAAAAAAATTTTTTTGACATAATTATATGTAAACTCTTTATGATTTAAAAATATATTTAGTATTTTTAGAATTTATTTCTATCTAACAAATAGGTCAATCTATTAGTGAAAATTCACTGAATTTACTGGCATCAATAGAAAATCTAAATGAAAATTAATATTTGCATTCAATTGATTTATTACTGACTTGTTGCAGGTTAAATATATTTTTTCCCACTAAACTACCTTTATAACGGTAAGAATATACCTCATCACATGTATTAAAATGTGAAGACGTATGAGAGTAATTTGGTCATAAAAATATTTACTTGATCTTAATAAATCAATAAGACAATCGAGAGTAAATATAAATTTTTATTTAATTTTATTGTTAATATCAGCAAATTCGATAAATTTTAACTAGTAAAATTATGTGTTGTAAACACGCGAACAAGGAAAAATGAAATATAAATATCGTTAGTTCAGATCAGGTTTTCAGTTTTGATATTAAACCTATTTGTTTATGAAAAAAGAATATTACATTTAGATCAATGGATCTGTTGTTGGAAATTTTTCAAATTCTTGGTAACAAATTTGGAGTTGTTTGGTTTTCGAATTTTGTTGATTTGGAGTCCTTTAAAATCATTTATTTTATTAAATTCGAAAGGCGTTCATCCAAACACAACATTAGTGCTAAGTACTATGAAAAGAATATTTATATTTATACTAATATAAAAAAAAAAAATTATTTATACTTACAAATAGCGGTTACTGACACGATCGCACCAATTTTTTGTTATTTCAAAAATGCCCTTCAATTAATCAACTTTTCAAATTTTAATATGTTAGTTTTCTCTTTTTTATATATTTTACATAGAAATAATATAGTTGGATTCTTTTTTTCTGTAAACCTCGCAAAAGCGGGAGAGCGAGAACTCTGATTAGAGTACCTGTGCCCTAGTTTATTCATGTGGTTGGGTTAGGCGTATCCGAAACGTAGGTCTGACTCTCTCTCTCTCTCTCAACCTGGCCATCCCTTTCTTCAGAGTATGTGGTCGTCCTCTTTCAGATTGAAATCAAGAAAGAGTGGAGCAACGAGCAGTCATATAATTAAAGTTGACATCTGTCTCTGTCCATCAACCTACTTAGCATATTTGATTAAGAGCTTTTAGGCGAGTTTGAACTATAATATAAGGGAAAGGAGAATCTTCTAAGAGTCGGGTTCTGTTCCATCCCCGATGTAATTGATTAAGTTCCACTACTGGCCGAAGTACATAATGGAAAGAAAAGGCATATGACACTGCTTCAAAGTCATAAGCTGATCCTTCTTCGGGCTGCTTCGGATCTAGAATCGGGGCCCTTACGTTTGGAAGTAAAATGGAAATGGGCCGCTATAGATTGCTGTTCATTCCACGTCGGCCCATTATTAATGTAATGGGCCCATTACATTTACAAAATCAATGTAAATTGAAACCCTGAAAACGCACCCTCTTCACACACAACACACAGTAAACTATCCCACACAAATGGCGCTCTCCAAACTCTCATTGTTCAACCACCTCACCAAAACCCTAACAAAACCTCGCCCTTTGCGGTTTCACGCGCCACCACCCACCTTCCTCCCAATCCGCCTCTTCTCCTTCGCCACCCCAGAAGAAGCCGCTGCTGAACGCCGCAAGCGCAAACGTCGCCTCCGCATCGAGCCCCCACTCTCCGCCCTTCGGCATCAACAACAGCAGCAACCTCGTCCTTCTCCCTCTCCAGCGCCGCAGAACCCTAATGCCCCCAAGCTTCCAGAGCCCGTCTCAGCACTTTCCGGAAATCGCCTCAACCTCCATAACCGTATTCTCAAGCTCATCCGCGAAAATGATCTCGAGGAGGCGGCGCTCCTCACGCGTCACTCCATTTACTCCAATTGCCGACCTACCATTTACACTTGCAATTCCGTTATGGCTGCTCAGTTGCGGCAGTTAAAGTATTCTGAGCTTCTCTCTCTCCACAGATTTATCACCCAAGCCGGCGTCGCAGCTAATGTCGTGACGTACAATCTTCTCCTCACCGTTTATCTCGATTGCCGGAAAACTGATTTGGCGTTAGAGCAATACAAGCAGCTAATTAATGATGCCCCGTTTAATCCCTCAACCACCACTTATCGCATTCTGATTAAAGGGCTTGTGGATAATCAGCAAGTTGAAAAAGCGCTTGAAATTAAGGATGAAATGGAGACAAAGGGGTTCAAACCAGATCCTACAATCTATTCCTACTTGATGTTGGGGCAAGCGAAGAATTCGAATGCAGAAGGGGTTTTTGAATTGTATGAGGAGTTGAACCAGAAAATGGGGTCAGAGGAGATTTTAGATGGGGTGGTTTATGGGAATTTGATGAAAGGGTATTTTTTGAAAGGAATGGAGACAGAGGCTATGGAATGTTACAAGAGGGTTCTGGGTGAGGGCTCTCCTATTAAGATGAGTGCAGTTGCATATAATTATATTTTAGAGGCTTTGAGCAAAAATGGCAAGTTTGAGGAGGCACTGAATCTGTTTCAGAGGATGAAGGATGAGCATAATCCTCCAAGAAAATTGAGTGTGAACTTGGGGAGTTACAATATCATAGTTGATGGGTATTGTGCAGAGAAGAGATTTAGCGATGCCATTGAGGTTTTCAATAGCATGGGAGAGAAAAGGTGCAGTCCGGATACTTTATCATATAATGTGCTGATTGATCAGTTGTGTAGTAATGATAAGTTGGCTGAGGCAGAGGAGCTGTACAAGGGGATGGGCGATAAGAAGGTAAGTCCAGATGAGTATACCTTTGTTACCCTGATGGACACTTGCTTTAAGGAGAATAGACCAGATGATGCAGCCCAATACTTTAGGGCTATGGTCGAGGCTAAGTTGAGGCCGAACTTGGCGGTCTATAGCAGGTTGGTTGAGGGATTGGTTAAAGTAGGTAAAGTTGATGAGGCGAAGTCATTCTTTGACTTGATGGTGCCAAAACTGAGGATGAATGATGATGCCTATAAGTTCATCATGAATGCGTTATTTGAGGTCAGGAAGCATGATGAAGTGCTGAAGATTGTTGATGGTATGTTGAGAGAGGATCCAAATGATTTCACTGAGGAGGTAGAGGAGTTTGTTAGAGAAGGGTTGAGAAAGGAAGGGAGGGAAGATGAGGTGACGAATCTTAAGTCAGACATAGAACGGGAGAAGGCTGAGGCAGCAGCTAAAGCTGCTGAAGAAGCTGAAAGAGCCAAGGCTAGTGCTAGGGCTGCAGTTGCCTCTCTATTGCCCTCTAAGTTGTTCGGCAACAAGGATAGTGAGAACAAGGATGTAGAAGAGGAGTCATCTGAAGCCTCTGAGGATGCTGCAACTACCTCTTTTTCTGAGAAAACAGAAATGCAGGCTGGAGAAGGAATTGCTGATGAAACTTCTGCAGGTATTACTTCATCCAACAATGATGTGGGACAAGAATCAGCAGAAAGTGTAGGCAATAGTGTAAGCGAGCAAGTAACAGTTTGACAGGGCAAGTTTTGAACTGAAGGGCAATATTATTTCTCCTTTGAAAAATTTGAGCATAATACTAATATTTGCAACCTCATTCAAATGATATTTTATGAAATTGAGATACGAGGAAGTGTATTTGTAATGCATGTAGCGATAGTATGGAGGATGATGCAGCCCACTTGATGCACCTTTAGTTCCAATGTTGTTGATGTGGCTTCAGTCCACAGAAACAACAAAGAAAAATTTCCTTCCGTGATTTTTTTGGTGCATGTCTTATTCTTCAGTAAATAAATAGGAAATCTTGGTGGTTGGATGTACCTGTTTTGGCACGAAAAAATATGTTCTTTGAGTTGCTATTTCAAGTTACCAGATCTTTAATTAGCACCAGCAGCAATTTTCTTCTTTTCAAATTTGAGCTAGAAGAAACAGAAGCGTGGTTGGCACTGGGCAACTGATGCAGATTTAATCGGAGCGAGTGAACCAAGGTCACGGTGCAGTGCGGGAAAAACTAAAAGTAAAGTAGAAGAAGTGAGCAATATTTAATCTTCAGAAACCAAAGGCAATTGAAAAGCCATTTGTTATGTTAACAAGCAGAATTTGGATGATATGAAACAAGCTTATGTAGTGTCTCCAAGACACACACAACCGTGCAGAAACAATACCCAGAAACACAAAGAAGTTGATTCCTAAACTGCCTTTCTTAGTTTAGTTACAAAGATTTGGTATGCACACCCCAGCATCTGGGTTCTGCTGTTCCTTCCAAATTCTTCCAGTGACTCTGAGCTTAAGCTCCTTTCTATCACCTCCAGAGAAGAAAAGCGCCATGTTTCGTTGGATAATGAGACCATCATGACTATCCCTGACCTTTCGGTGGCTATCTCTAATGCTTCGTGGGGTGCCTTCCCATATCAGCTTTCTGCCATTTGCTCCTACCTCTAAACTGTAGCTATAGTTGCGTGCTTCAATTTCATCGCCCATAAAACGAAGAAATGCCATGTAAACGGGGGCCATACCAAGCTGAAATGCTTCAAAGTGAAGGCAGAAGTACTGCCCAAAACAATGGAATACCTAATGAAATGAGAAGCAGAAACAGATTACTTATCCATTTACTATACAGAGAGTTCTCAACGAGCACCAGTAATATTTGTTTACACCTTTTGCGTACATATACCATTATCGTTTGATAATATAACAAATTAGGTGTAGTTAGATACTATATACTTCAACTGAAACTTCGGTGTTCCCAAACTAAGAACGCCAGTGGAAAACAAGGATGAGCAGCAAAGAGTACGATGTAAAGAAAAAGTAAGAAAGGCATGTTATTGAATTCTTATAGAGCATATAACAGAAATCTGAACTCACGGTTAACATCCATGTTGCGTTTTCTACTTCACGAGGATTTGACTTCACATAGCGGTGGTTGAAGGTACAGCCAGTGTGCATGTCCACCTTGTGATCATCTCTCAAGTGGGCAACCAGATAAGGAATGTCCCCCGTCACCACACACTCCGATCCAGCATACGGACAATTGTAGGGTCTGAAATTGCAAAGTGCTTCGTGTTTAAGCTTGCTGTAATATGGAAATATTTCTGGGCAGCCCAAAGAGTAGTACTTGCAGGGCAGCTCCAGTGACTCGGCAACCTTCTCTAGTGCTAAGCATCTGATATCGCCAAGCTCCTGTCTGCAAGTTGGACATCGATTATGAACTCTCGTTTTGCATGTAGAACACAGAGTATGCCCGTTGTGACACTGTAGAAAGAATAAAGCAAAATGAATGATTTGTTCTCTTACATAAGTCACAAGAAGTAAATATTAGCTTCTTCTGGCCAGACATCCGACACATTCTAATTTCCTTGCTAGGTAAACAGCACAGAAATAAACTAGGACAACAAGCACAGATTTTGTGTGGTGGGGATTGATAAACAACAAAAGGTTTCTTCATTAGAATATTAGGATCACGAGAGACTGTAGCACTTCTTTCTGACATTAGCGGCAGAAGCTCTTGAGAAGCCCCATTTCATGAAAAAAGATTGCTTACAACAGATTTTCAACTCACCTTGGCTTCAAATTACTATCGAAAGCACCCCCTTAAGCATCTAAAATTCTTAATCTCCTTTGTTCTTTTCTCTGATTAATTGTTCAAACTAAATCCTCACCCTTATATATGTCTTTTTACAAAACCTCCAAATTTTTCGATTACTCCGTAAAGGACACTAATCCAAGAACCATGACACGAACTTACTTTCTAATTCGAGTCCACTGTTAACAAGAAATTCGAGTACCCTGTCAAAGTAATGTCTTTGATGAGAGTCCAGTGATACTTTTATCCATCAGAAGATTATCTTAAACTACATTGGATGACTATACCCTACATTCAACTCCACTCAAGTTCTCTTCAGGACAAGGGGCATCAAAATCAAACCAAAAGACTGAGGCATTCAGCACCACAATTGTCGAACAGAAAAGTAAAAGAGGCCTAGAAACTGAAAAAGCTAAAGGAAATGAGATAAAGAAAGAGCAGACCTGATGGATTGGCGGGTACATGGAATTAGTGCAAACAGGGCACTCCAGCAACTCATGGACGCTTGTGGGAGCAAGTCCAGAGGATATTATATTAAGAGGCTTTGAAGAATACTGATTGGGATGAGAATGATGACTGTTATGTGGATGTGAAGTTACTGAAGACTGGATCTCTTCATCTTCAATTCCATCTGATGAAGAAACACACTCCACACTTTCCATTTCAATTGTTGCCATTTTGGGGGGAAGAGATTCCCACTTCCAAGAATCTCGATTTCTCCGACACAGAACCCAAAGATCCAATCTTTTCCCCCAAGAAAAATGTGAAATTCTCACTTGTACAGCTCTCCAATCTTAGGTAGAAAACTTTTTGCAATAATCTCAACAACCCACTCCAAGAAACTTAATCATTTGCAGAAACGTCGTATACCCACTTCCGAAGTCTTGATCTTTGGCAGAAACCCGAGATGCACTTCCAAAATCCCAATCTTTCTTCGGTTCAAGTTGCCATTGATCTTCTGCTCTCTCTCATCCTTCTTCCCCCTCACCTTCAGCTTCTTCATTCCATGGAGGCAGAATTAAGAGAAGAAGAAAAGAGAAGAGTTTGGCAAAAACAAGCGCCGACGAAAGTGCGAGAGCCCGATTCACAAAGAACCGAAAAGGATCAAAAGCGGGTTCTTGTCCTTCTCTCTCTTTCAGGTTTATGAGAGGAGAGAGAAAACGAGGATCGCCGTTGGTTTTAAAATAATTCAACTTAGGAAGTTAATCCCACGGCTACGGACAGGTTTCCGTCTCTCATCCTCTTTCATTTTTTCGTTAAAAGGAAGGTTCTGTTTTCACATAGCTTTACAGTAGTTGCTAATATGTAAGATTTGGGTTTTTGGCTATAGAATTGTGGGAAACATAACCCATAATTTTCATTACAAACATTGAGAAGTAATTGGCAAACTTTCCATAAAATCATGCATATATAGGCATTGTTCTTCCACAAGTTGACAACACTACATTCCACAAATGCTTCTTGTGACTGCAAATGATGTGTTCAAACCACCAGAAGACAATGACAATAAAAGTTAAAAATAAAGTTTGGAAAAGCATCCTTTTCATGTAATTTTCTGACAACCAACACCACATGCTTTTTCTAATTGCTTACAAATTCATGTACTAATATCAAAAAATTGAAAATTAGAACCAAATTGTCTAACAGTAGCTGTCTTTTCATTTTCTACTTTATTTTTTTTTTTCACTTAATTTTCTCTGAGAACAATGCTAGCTATCAACGGAACAACCCTTAAGATCAACAACCAAAGCTGTAGTTCTTTTTCCGTCCAAAATAAGGATGAATGTATATTTTTTTGAAAATTAGTGAAAAAACTCCCTAAAAATTGACCATTTTATTTTAAAAAATTCAATTATGAGCAAATTTTCGTCAAAAAGTGATCATAAAGAGTAATTTAGAATAAAATCTAACAAGATCGGGTACGTTAACGTTATAAATGAAAGTGAGGCACTAAAATGATTTTAAGTATAAATTTAAAGGACTAGTTATTATATTTATCCATAATTAATTCAAGTGTAAGCAAACAAGATTCTAACCAAACCACCTTGCTTTGCAAGAGTCGGACACGCTTAACTAAAAGCCCAAACCTAAAAGCTAATCCCATGTTATTCCACCCACAAAACGATTAAAATAACACCTCAAACTTTGATAATTTTGAACACCCAAGTGCACTTAATTATGTACTAAAAAAGCGCAACTTTTCTTTTACCCAAACCACATTTGACTCATTTCAACCAATTATACTTATCATGCAACCGATTTTTCTAAATTATACATCAATTATATAACAAACATATTACACTAATATATTTATCATATAATTAATTCAATTTTTGCAATTTAATTCGTATTAAAATTTCCAAATGAAGGCGTCAGTATAACTGCAAGTCTACGGACTTCCAGCAGCCCAGCCTGGCCGGTCAGGTTGACCGCATTTGCCAGAATATCACCACAAGGGCTTTGATATTATTATCCTCCAACCGAGTCTTATCAGCCGTTGGATGTGTAAACGATGATATAGTAAAATTGGATGTCCAATTGTGCTTATGATGATGTCGTAAAGCGCTATATTGATACAGTGCAAGTCGCACCACTCTTCCCTGTTTGTGGGGTGGCGGTTCTTCACAGACAATCAGATGTCCGACATCCATTTACAGTAGGAGCAGCATAAAGGTACAACAAACCAGTAACAAGTTCAGCTTTCTAAATCTGCTAAATAATATTCTTTCTTATTTATGCTGTACATATAGGAAACATCAAAGTTTACAACGCGGCAATGGAAGGAAGATCGTGTTCTACCTCAGCTTCTGCTTCAGACCCTTCTGAAGATGTCTGTAATGCGAAAAACAAAATGTGAACATAAAAATACACACATGTAATGGAAAAACTTATGTTGGAATCTTGCAGCGTTGGCCGTACCTCGGGATCTTTCAGTTTATGTTGTGAAAAGTAGCGGTCTAATGCCCCCTTGCCGTAAAGAATTTTAGCCCTAGATCCACGCCCCCCGGACCCAACAGATTCCTTGTCTACTATGACTGCATCTATTATATCGTCTCCTGTTCTAACATCAGGAATCTGCATGATAAAACAATCGATATTTCATTGCAGCATCAAGGGAAAAGATTAATGAGCCCGAGAACAGAACAAGAGAGGAATGACAAACCTCATACATAGCATCCATCAAAATGTTCTCTAACATTGACCGCAAACCACGAGCTCCCGTGTTCTTAGTTATTGCTTTCTTTGCAATCAATCTCAATGCGTCTTCCGTGAAATGCAATTTCACCTATGAAACAAAAACATATATTGAATAGTGAAAACCAAAAGACGACCCTCTACCGTTTCACTTCTTTCTGTAGCAATGGGGATTGTACAATATGATTATGTTCACTGGAACTTTAATGGGAGAGGGAAAGTAAACTTACTCCGTTCATCTGGAACATTTTTTTGTACTGCTTTCCTAATGCATTTTTAGGCTCTGTCAGAACCTGGAAAACAGATTGAGTAGCTCTTAAAACTTCAAGTACTTGTGCAGATAATACGATACAAGACAGTTTATTGTCATAATCAGACAACAATCAAATAAGCATGAAAAATTCGTGGTCCGAGTCGATATACAAGAATCAGTCACTAGATCAACCAATCCATGTTATTGCCAGCTCAACAGCTAATGATGTCATAATCTCCACTCTCTTCAAGAGCAGCAGGAGACAGTAAGAAATACAGACTTGATTCTGTGAAAGCAAGACAATTAAAGAAATGTGTGGTTTCTGAAAATAAAATTCTCACCTGAACGAGCTGCTCCTCTGAAAGTGCTGATAAGTTAACAAGGACGGGAAATCGGCCGACGAACTCAGGTATTAGACCGTATGCAATTAGATCGCTACTTTCAACCTGCAAAACCCAATAAGTCATCGCATAGTGCATATTCGCATATAGAATATTCAGGCATTTTCCATGTTGAGTGTAACTGATTTCATCCTATCACCACACACATGCATAATGAAGAACAATGAGCCGCTATTAAGCTTACAGTTTCCAGTAAGGATGACGTTACAGCAGCACTTGTAACACCACCCGTTCTCATGTTTGCTCGAATAGGTGCACCAAACCCAATAGAAGAATCATGACGTCTGAAATGCATTTCTCGAAATTTGAGTTACAGAGATAGGAACCAACTGTAATTGGCATTTTAATTGCTAAAGTCATATGACCTCTCTGAGATTGTTTTTTCCAAGTCGATAAAAGCACCACCACATATAAAGAGAATATCTTTCGTGTCAATCTGCAGAGAGAGAGAATTATGTTGTCATGAGACTTCCATTTCACAAAACAACCATAGAGTTATGCAACGTTAAGCAGGCCATGAAATTTAATATCTGAAACAATCTTGAAACAAGAACACAAAAATTCATCTGTGAAGCACCATAAAATACGAAGTCATAATTACACTGGGTGATGAGAAAATTATAAAATGTGCTGTATGACGAGCTCACTAGTCAGGAAAAAGATGCGGTGCGCTCAAAATAATTCTCCTGTCGGTGCTCAAAATTGCAAGTACGATAAGTGAAGAAAGAACCACAAAATATGCTTCACATTCAAGCGCAATACCCAGGAACGGGATATATATGGTTTCCTCTTATGACTCTAGAGCTCATAAGGGAACATCCTCTACCCTCTCTAGCAAACCACACCAATTCAGAAAAGCAATTAAGTCAATTGGGTAGTGTAATAAAATCAGCTCCTCTTCTGGGTTCACGGTTTGATTGAGCACTGGTGTATTGGGAACCAAGAAAACAGTTGCACAGTGATGAATCTGCTTAAACCAGCAGGCCCATTATGTTTATCAAACAAATTGTATGGTCAACTGCCATCCTCAAAAGAAGAACCTATCTTGATCTCACCATAAAGCACCAAATTACAACAGACTAGGCCACTTACTTTACTAGGTAACTGTAGTAGTTATTACCTGGATATTGTCGCCTCTAGGATGCTTCCGAGCGCCCTTCTCTGGGACATTGACCACCTGAAGGGAAAATTCAATGAACAGAAGCTAGCTTCAAATCAATCAGGTCAAGTTCAATATCTATCTCAGGGATTCTTGACACAGATTCAAGATCCTACAATCCATTCGTAGGATATGAAGAGAAGGGGCAGAGGAAAGAGCATTACATAGTAGAATTCAGAGTAATGAAACATAATGTCAGCATATATATGCATCCTGACAAGGATTTAGTACGAAAGATTATGCAGCGTAAGTAAAATTGTAGAAAACCAAAGCCTAATATATCTTGAATTTGATAGCCCTTTTGTCAATGATAACTACAATTTAGCATCAGACTTTGTTCTCCCAAGAACTTAGTGTGTGATGTATGACGTGTATCTATAGAGCATTAAAAGCAACAAGGAAAGAAGTGTAGATTGGTTTCAGCCCATAGACCATAGAGCAGCTTTCAGATAAGCATAGTTGTGGACGCAGAGATGAATCAGACCTTCAAATGATACAATCAGATCCATCCACCACCAAATATAGTCTGAATATCAACACTTGATTCTTGGGAGAGGTTTAAATTAGGCATGTTGTTCAGAGCTCCTTATGTAATAGCAAGAGAACAGACAGATGCACATTATCTCATCAAAGAGACAAAGTACTTACAGTCCCCTCGAGCATTTTTAGTAGTGCTTGCTGGACACCTTCCCCAGACACATCTCGACTAATGTTGAGGCTCTCTGCCTACAGATTTAACAAAGAATAAGATGGGGCATTAGAAAGCTATACAAGATTTCAACACAGGTGATGTTGATATTGATAAATTAGTTGACTCATTGGCAGCTTAATTGGCACCTTTTTTGTGATCTTGTCAACTTCGTCAATATAAATAATGCCTTGCTGAGCAGCTGCCACATTATAGTCCGCAACCTGAAGCGAAATGGAAAAGATGAACTAAACTACAAAAAATTTAAGTATTGTTGCCAAAACATCTTAGCACCAAATCCAAAGTATAAGAGTCTCATGCACACAAAAGTTACAAATTTTAACCAACAATTCAAATGCTAAATCTGAGAAATCTCCCCAGTTCAGGATCAAAAGAATAATTTACTAACATATATCTGAATTCTTTCATTTACATGTTAACCCAAACAAATTTGTGGACAAAGAGCATATCAACATTTTAATTTCATGACCTAAAGATTTGCCGATAATCAACGATGATCCAGCAGGCTATCTTAAAATAACCGTACCGTGTAAAATGATCCTTTTTAGCTCAACAATCCATTTGTGTACAAGTATGTAAATTCAGATACCAATTCTAAAATTGTGAAGACAGATCACCATTTTCGTTCCCAGTTACCGACATAGTACAGTACAAATGTCACAGTCAATAACGCTTACGATAGAGCAAAATCCCACAGCAACAAACATAAAAATCCAAAATAGGATGAAGTAACTTTAAGAAACAGATAAAGTATAAGGAAAACCAGATGCAGGACCCAGCATTCACAGAAGTGCCCAGATTATATTGTATATTAAGGATCTCAACAATATCAGGAATTATCCTGAAAAAAGCTCTGAACAACAGGTCATTCCAACTACATAAGAGAACTTTGTAGAACTCACCATAAGCAGCTTGTATAAAATGGACTCCACATCTTCTCCAACATATCCTGCCTGCAAATTAGATATACTTATCACAGGAAAGATACTATATACTAAAATATTGAATTTGAGTAAGAAAACCTTGTAAGCTTTGTTGAAGTTATCAATTTGCCGAGTCTAATACTTATAATGGGAAAACCTTGTTTTCACAAAATTGAAACTAGTAACCGTTATCCGCTTGGCAAAAACATTACAATTGTCCACAATCTGGGAAGTTAAGTTCCAGATTAAAGCAAACGAATTTCAGAGGACTGTCATCCTATATCGCAAAGAAAGATAGAACAACTTGCCTGAGTAAGCGTAGTTGCATCAGCTATTACAAAGGGAACATTTACCAACCGTGCCAAAGTTTTGGCGAGTAGTGTCTTCCCTGTCCTTAAAATGAGATGAAAAGAACACAGTGAAACAGTAGAATTGGAGGAGAAAAGAGACTTGCTCAAAATCAATACAGAAAGGACGGCTGCTAACTCATTATTCTTGCACTTATAAAAGTTCATTTTCACAAAAAAAAAAAAGAATAAATTCTCAAGAAAATCACATGACATCTTAAAGATGGACGGATCTTAAAATAGATAATAAATAAGACTGTTGTAATGACCATAAGTCAAATGATTTCACGTGTCTACCATATTCTCACATATGTTACAGTGCTATACCAACCTAGCATTGTTATGAAACTAAATAAAGCCTCAGAATCCAATTCCTTATAAAAGCAAAGTTCTATTGCATTTTCTCTCATATTTCACAAAAATGCACATAGATTATGACTCCTCTGAGCAACCCATGACGCAGATAAAACTTAACACAGAAACCTGCCATTCAGTAAATTACCTGAACCTGTCGGCCCCATTAGAAGAATGTTACTTTTCTCAAGTTCCACATTCTCATATTCTTTGCCCTCAGTTTTGTCACCATTTGTACTCCCTGCAGGCCTAACTTTCACGTATAGCAATAACATCAGATAGTCTTATGTCAACAATGAATAGTTAACAAAGTGACTACAAATAGTCCAAAATTTACAAATATACTCTGATCCAAAAGCCTGAAAATTAGCTACGGTTTCTGGAAAAGGAGATATGTACTAGATTGAGCTAGATGCACTACTAAAATCTATTACACTATAACTGCAAAATGATTGTAAATCAAGCCGAGATGGAGGTCAGCAAGTAATCACCTTTGCGAAGAATCACTATATATCCTCTTGTAATGGTTATAAACAGCTACAGAGAGAACCTGCAACAGTTTCAAGTGACAAATAATGAACCCCAACGCAATGCATAACATCAAAATAAAGCTTTAATCCCTCAGGCCCAATCAAACAATCATCAAATCCAGCGAGATAAACCTTTTTAGCTCTCTCCTGGCCGATCACAAACTTGTCAAGTCCTCTGCATATTTCCTTCGGGGTCGGGAAATTTGGACCGAGATTGGACCCGCCCCAGCAACCATCTTTCTGACCGGGTCCAAATCCTCCACCTGAGCCCGCATTTGAACCGTCGCCATCAGTCACCTGAATAAACTTAACCCCCGGCCTCACCACAATTCCATCCCCGCCAGCCCCAGGTGGCTGCCATACCTCTGGTGGGTCTCCCTGAGAACTAAAATTCTCAATTTTCCTCTTATTTCTAGAGAATTTGGGATAATTTTTGCCATTATCTATATACTCTCCGCGCAGAGAGAGGGGCTTGAATGGGGTAAAGTTGAATGGGGAACTGGAGAGGAAACTCGAATTATTTTGATAACTATTGTCAAATCCAGAGCTCCACTGGAAGTGGTTGACCCTACCGGCGTGCATATGGTTCTGAATGAAGTACCTAAATTGTGACACAGCAACTGAAGCTGTTTCCCTCGATGATTTTGACCTCAAAGCAGCTGCCATGGCAGAATCTTGAGGTATAACGAGAAAAGATAAATGAGAACTCGCAAAGAAAGGAATTTTTTGGTTTAGAATGAAAATTGAAACATTGGTTTGGACGAAAAGGTCAAGTGGGTTCTGATCGATTCTTCGAATTATGGAGAACAAGACAAGAACTTCGTGAAGAAAGGATTTTTTGAGGCCTAGAGTGAAAATTGGGACATGGGTCTTGGAGAAAGGACGAAAAACTTATGTGGGTTCACCTCAGATTCTTTGATTTGGGAATTTTTGCCACTTAAATTAGTGGGAAATCGAAGCAAAATACAGTGAAGATTGGATTTTTAGGGTTCCGGATGAAAATTCGTGTACGACTCTGGCAGAAGAGGAATTTAATTTTACCTGGAGATTAATTGAATTGTTGATATTACGAGAGTTTTCCGCGATTGACATTTCACATTTAAGGTGAACTGAGATTATATTCTTTTTTTTTTTTTTTCTCAATTCTCAGATTTGAGGACCATACCATTGTAGTTCCTCTAAAAAATATCTGTTTCCGACAGTTTTGTAAAAAGGAAAAGATTTGAAGAAAAGGAAATTAAATAAAGAAATTCTGGATTTTTTTTTTTGCATATAGCACACACCACTCTGACTGCGACGTCGTATTATGTTGTTGGTAGTGGATACTATTTTCCACGAGTGCCAAAGACAAATGCAGCAACAAAAATATCAACTGTAATAGAGAGAACATTCTCCAGAGCTTGGAAAGAAAAGTTTCCCACGTCAAAAACAAGAAGCTAATACTTGCATTATACATAATCCACTTTACAAAATGCTACAGAAAACCTATTTGTTCATCTTGCACTTTGTATTGCAGCACTCATTCCCAAACATTAGGACCATCTATCCCTCGTATGTGCTCATAGGACAAGAATGAATCCTCTGCCCAGCGGGTACCCAAAGAATGTCGAGAGAGAAATTCAGCCTATTGGTTGCTCTCAAGTAGTATAATGTTCTATAGATATACGTTTCAGCTGGAGCTCTCGACTGCAACAGCTTGCTTGATGTTGCCACTCTCTCTGTGTTTGCCAAAAAGAAGTGAAGAGTCAGCAACTAACAACAGAACAAAGGTCAAAAAAAAGGAAATGTACAATGAAAAATCTGCTCAACAGAATAGATCTTTGTTCTTCGAGAAGCATTTTATGGTCATTTCATATCGTTTATGTGGAAGCAAATTTTTTGCATATTAAGATATCCAGGGAACAGGAAATATATGCTAACAATTATAAGGAATCTCACTCAAATTTGGACATCAGATTTCTGGCTTCATCAATAGCAGCACTTGCAGCATATACAGCCAACTTCTTCACCTGTATATAGATCAAGACTCAGTCAACTCAAAAGAGCATTTATCATGAATAACCACTAAATAGATTACAATTAAGTACTTATATTGACCCAGAAGTTGCGGGATTACAACACAGTGACTGACAAATACTTGCCTATCATTATCAATAAACCCAACATAAATTCTGCTCCACAGTGGATTGTCAAATTTACCTCACACAAGCATGTATAGTCATCCAGCATTAGAAACATGCATTGTGATTTAAGCACTAACATGTGAGCTCTTTCAGTCCTCTGCATAACTTCTAGATGGAATTATTCATTAGGAAAGACAGCAAAAAGCACTCAACACATATTACATGTTTATGACCATTATAAGCAGGTCTTCTTGAAAGGTAGAGATTTCTCTCATTTCATTTCAGTAGCACATCCTAGAACTTCAGCCAAATTGATGTTTATTCAGAATCATATTTACACAAAAAGTTCATATTCTTGTATCAGATTCAGGAGGTATCTAGTCAGAAAGTGTGGAAGCATGGTTCCTGATATATCTAAGCAATAATTTTCTCATCAACTGCATGTAATGGTTGCATGAGATCGCTGGTAGCAATATGGCAGGAGAAATTAATTTTGACAGAGATTCAGCACAAAAACAACGCACAACAAATATGGAAACACCAAATTGCTATTTTTAATAAGGAATTACAAAAGTCAATCACTATCTTGCAACGCAGGAATCATATTGATAAAGTTATAGGAAGAAAGAAATTTGGGGGCAAGTACCTCCAATATATCTTGCTTAGATCTATGAGACTGAGGAAGCAACCGAAATTCCTGTGTCAATCGGATGCATTCTTGAACATTATCAGGGGATACAAAGTCCACAGCAACTTTTGTGCAGGACTGACAAAGAACAGGATAGCAGCATATTCAGAAGATTTTATAAACACAGTGGAACAAACTTGAAGTAGAATATGCAAAAAGGAAAAAAGATGAATAGAAGCTAATCAATGACCACAGACCAAAAAATTGCAAAAATACAAATGCAAGCAAAATTCTATGATCCAGTTTCAGTTGTAATTATGAGATTTCACCTGTGTATTTCTCACTTGATGGGGGCAACCAGCAGGAATGAACACGGCCTCACCAAGATGTTGTGCAAATGTCCAAGGTTCAACATCTAATTGGGAGACAGTAAGATTTGTGTTAATTGCTGCATGTAATATCAGTTCAGACATGAGAAAGGCAATAAATCTTACCGAACTCCTCCTTCAGTTTTCTTTTGTGTTTCTCGTCCAAATAAAAAGTCTGGTCATGGATAGGATGTACTACCTAAAGCAAAAGTAAATGCCAAGTCAAAGTTAGGTCTTCCTAATGACAAGAGCATAGGCAGCTCAAGTACTCACAGAGTCCACAAGAGAATTGTTATAATGGCGAAATTCTTTTTGATGCTTTTGCAAGTATTCAGTTATTTTGGGCACATCCTGCCGACGAAAGATGTCCCACACAGCAGCACCATGTGCAATGTCTTCGGAACTTTTGCCATTTTGAAGATGATCTTTGGGCATGGCAAGATTTCTTCTCGTTTGAGCTGAGATACTGTTATCCAGGCTCATCGTATCAGCAACAGTATCCAGCTGAGAAGCCTTGGCACATCCGCCGTTGATGTGTGAATTTGGGTTTAAGCAATTGGACAGATTAAATTGAGCAGCATCAATGTAGTTGAATGCATGAGGATGACAGTCAAAAGTACTGTCGAGACTTTCAGCTCCCATGTCACAAGTTCTTCCTGGTTCTTGTTCATTATATCCACTGTCTCTCAAATCCAGAAACCCCGAGGAACAGGAAGCCCTAAAACTAGCATTTGCAGGCAACATGTTGAACTCCTTAGGCATTTGCTCATCAAGGTCATACATCCGATTTGCCACTGTCATAAGTCCAGTAGATTCGGCATTGGCATTACTGGGGGATATGCCTTCATGGGGATGCTCTAATTCGGACTGCAACTTATGTGACGCCTCCTTTTTTGGGTCGAACGTGATCTGAGGTAAAGACCTCCTCGTATGCTCTTGATCCATTTCTTTTTCCTCCATTTGATGTTCTGATGGCCAAGAGTTGCCATAGTCAGCACTACTTCCATAACTGTAATCCTCCAAGGTTTCATTCTGAAGCCAGTCAGTTGATTTTGTTTCAAGTGCACTCTGCACTGCATGCATTCCTTCAGAAAACTTGCTTGTATCTTCAACGTCAGATCCCCTCCTCAACTTCTCATTTTTTTTGCTTCGCCATGAGGCAGTCCTCACCTCAGTTGCATGTGTCAATATGTTCACCTGAATCAATCATCATATTGGAACATGTACTACACCTTTCTGGAATATCCATAAAAGGGATATCTAGCAAATAAAGATAAACACAACGCAGAAACTTCTTTCCATTTACATAATAATGCTGTCATAGTTTTTGATAACCTATTACAAAGAGCAACCCAGAGCAGGTTTAAACAAAATTGCAAACAACACTCTAAATTGACAAAACCTTGACACCTAAATCCGGCATAGGAAGTAACTAGAGAATAAAACAACAAAAAGAGCATGTTAGGTAACTGAGGCATGAGGAGATATTAACACCAATAAAATATGGAAGAATAGCAGAGATTTAGGAAAACAGAAGCTAGGGCTTTCAGATAAAACTGGTAAAGTCAATTTTGGCTAGAATCCACCAGGTTAACTCTTACTTCCTGAAAGCATATTCCAATAAGCAGAAAATCAGGTGACTCATGACCTACGTAGAAGTCCACAATACAAAGTCTGCTACATTTTGGTGAATATTCATATACTTATGAAAGCAAAGTAGTGTAATTACACAAGTACATGAAAATCTTCTGATCCAACAAAATGCAATACTCAAGTTTTATTCCTAATTGCCTTTCAGAACTGTCGAAGCAGATAAAGAAACTATATCAATGCAACTGCATACAGAACCCTTACTAAAGAACGTGTAGGCACAGAACGCAGTGATGCGAATGAACAACTTTGGTTAAGCACTTGAGAATTAGTTAATGTGCTTACCTTATCTCTTTTGACCCACAATATGACTTTAGAGACGAACAATGAAGATAACATGATCCTTTATATAGTACATGTTCCATAACACTAGATGCGAGAAAACACACTATAATTTACTTACAAACCAACCATCGAAGAATTAAGAAATCATGGCCCAAGGATTCAAAAGAGCAACTAAGTAGCAATATACTGAATAGAACAGGGATTTATATGCAAGCATACCGCATCAGAAATGTCACAGTGCAGTTTGGCAACAGAATCACCTTTTCCGAGTTCTTGTGGATATCCATAGGCAATATAAGCTTTAGGTCCCAAGTCTGGCTTTAAGGCACCATCGGGAAGCTTTGTAGCAAGATTCAAGAGGCCAGATCTAGGATGTGTATAATCACTGAAGGGAAGCATAGCCATGAACTCAGAACCATGCCTTGGTAAACATTCTTCAAAAGAATCAGTTGGTGGCCAATCCTTTAATTTCAACATTCGAGGCCACCCATTTCGATACCTGCGCCCTTCTAAGTAGCCTCTGAAGAACTGGCGAATGTTGACTTCAACCTGTAATGTAGAGAACATAAAGGATTGCCAGATTTCTGTTAATCACATAAAGGAACTCAAAAAATTACACATCCTGTCTAACTTCCTGAGTTCATGCTTTCCTGCAGACCATAAGATTTCCTAGAAAGTAAATTTACTCTTTCCAAAGTAACAACACTCAATCAGCCAAGCCTCTGGTTTCTAGTTTCAAACTCTAAAGACTATATCCAATTTGTTATTTGATGATTATGCTTTCCTAAAAACATCCATAAAAAAACATTTGAACAAACAGATGTGGAAACATATGTACTTGGTGAAAAAGCAAAAGGTACATGATAAACAAAGCTAGGATGCAGGTAATGAAATCAATTAAATAAGCCATAACATACCTCACACCAATCTAAGCAATCAATAGCCTTCACACAGGAAGTGTCTTGTTTCAATTTTTTGTTTGCATTCCTGAAAGCCCTCAACATAACCATTGGCTCCCAGCTAAGACCAGAAGCCCTCGCAAGTGCATTTCTAACAATGACAGGTTCACCTCTTCTCCAGTGCATTTGAAAATGTTCAAACTCAGCATCTCCGAGATCCATAGCATTAGGACAATACAAAAAGTTATCTTGACTGCAGTCCCTGCATGCTGCTTGTCTTACTTCGGAAAAGTCACTACCATCTTGGGCAGAAGAGGTAGCAAAACACAATGGACATTTTTTGGATAAGTCTATATCTGGTAACTGGTAATTGGAAGTAAAATCCTCTGCCTGCCTAATTAAATTCTGCACCAAATTAGCACTGAAAATGCGTCTCAGTAATAAATTCTCAGTCCCACAACCACCATGCTCTTTAGGAGGGCATGGTACACTCCCGTCATTCTTAGCTTCCCATTTGGGTAAGTCAAAATACATGTTGTCTAGAAGCCCATTTATCGAAGTAACCACAGGGTTCTTATCATTTGAAGAATTTCTATCCTCTAAATTTGTTACAGCAGACCTGGGAATAGGTTTTGTCTCAATACCTCCTGGTTGAAGACCTTTTCTGAGTTCATAACAACAATTGAGACAGATATCATAAGAACAGGCAGGGTTGGGGCAGCTTCTATGAAAATTGACGATGGATGTCTTGCAGTTATCACTGTTGAATGAGCAAAGCATCATCATGTTCTTAATATATTGCGTTGACAGGATTTACAATTAAAATGGAGAAATAGAATTCAAAAGTTCTAGAAATATTCTGTAACACATTAAGCCTAGTTTAAACAAAACCCTACCCAATAAGGTCTCACAATCAAAAAAGTTAAATCCGAATAGAGAAATAACAGTTGCTTCGAGGACGAATTTGAGGCAAGACACACACATATAGGCAAAAAATGCAACGTTAAGATAAGAGTTTTCAGTAAGCTTTAATACAGTAATGCAAAAAATATGATGAGATGATCAAAACTATCTCCACCCTCAGCAATGAACAAAGTAAAATATGTAACTCACAGAACTTTTTGGAATAACCACTGCTTCCAAGTAATTCTTAGGTCAGGAATTCAAGACTCCCTCATTTAAGGCCTTTCAAAAATTTTAAGTAAAAAATGTTTTAGAGCTGTAAAACTTTGATATGATATACTTCAGCACAACAGCTTCAAAGTGTCATTCCACAATTACAAATGAAAATAAACACTCGAATTTTAGCAAAATAAAGTTTGTTACTTCTGGACACCATTAGGAGCATTATTTCGAATAAATGTATTTAAGAGATCAAAATTATCAGTTAATGGGGACAAAATAAGTTCATATGTACTATATTTTTGTTATTCATTTGAGAGTTCCGTGATAGAGTTTTATTTGCTGGAAGAACGTACCAATATACCCGATCATCTTCTTCAAGGACTGCCATTTCCACATCTTCTTCATTCATTTGAACACCTGAATAACAGAAGAGCAAAGATTCATAAATAATTATGAAATGTAAAAGCAGCAGAAAGACGAAATCCACCTGAGTTTCAGTACCACGTATGTAGGATTCAACATCAAGCTCAGTCCTCTCCTCTTGTTGTATATGCCTAAGGAGAGGCAGAATGTTGAATAGCAAATACAGAGATCTTTGCAGTCTAATGTTCTCATCAGATTCTTTTGGGCAGCCCTAAGAGAAACCAGACTGTGTCAAGATTTGTAAGTGGCTCCAATGATATCAAAAGATTACAAGAACTACACACACACACAAAAGAAAGAAAGAAAGGAAAAACTGGGGCCAAAAACCTTTATGAGGACATCTGCTTGAAGGCAAGCTCTGCAATTGCAATTTCCACAGCAAAACGGGCACAATTTCTCAACTTCTTCTTTCATGCTCTGAGGATACCTATGTTTTCGCAAGGTTTCTAATCTCAGTAAGATTTACATAATCAGTATATCCAAACAAACAGGTCATGTTGGTGCTTATCTGGAAAATGAGTATTTCTATCAGCCAATAAGGAAGTCAAAGTAGAGATCTATATACCACTTTGCAATGCACTCGTAGCAGTAGCGCTTTCTTTTGCAATTTGAGCAGATGACAACACCAACTTTATCACTCTTCAAGCATTGGTGGCACATCAACCTGCTTTGCTCCTTTCGTACAGTGGCATCCTGCACAAATGTTACCAAAAAAATAATGTTTTAACCTAAATCCGAAACAATGATAATAAATTAACCCAGAACCTAAATGAGAATACTCAGTAGACCTGTACGGGAAAGCTACATTTAGGAATTCTAATTAAAATTGACTTTCTCTATCCAAATCTAGAAACTATACTGTTTGCGCACTCTACTGTTTTATCAGTCATTTGATATCTGGGTTGTATGGCTAAAGTTAGCCATAACATCTCTGTTATTAACTTTTAACATGAATTTATGCGCCATGAGAACAGGCTCCAATGAGTCCTCAGCCTGACCAGAAGGCCAGACTTCATAAGTTTCCACATTGCGTAGGCCTAGGAAAAAAAGTTAATATTTGTAATGCATTAGCACAATAACCCAAATTTGGGTCACTGATTGTTAGATTCAGGAAAGGAACTCTAGACTCCACAGACGATTTAAGTTGACTTATTCAGACCGGACCGACAACGATTTATTCCATTTTCCTCATTAAACCTCGACTGTTCCTACTTCAAATTATGTCCCATGCAACTGACCATTTATAGTTCACAAAAGAAATATCTCACTACAGAATAAGAATAGTCAGCTTCTTATCCAAAAAGCCATGAAGTAGATTGTCTTTTAAAGATAGTGAGCCATACACACGTCAGGTCTTAAATATTATTTTCTTAAGTTGGTCTAAGGAATATGAAAATAGTTGGCAACCGCCACCCAATCTAGAACAGCTGAATGTTTGTTACTGCATGCGCATTGGCCATTGTACCTCATTTCTGTTACAGAATGTTTAAGTGTCATAATAACTGAACACAAGTATAGCATGTGGAGAAAAAATATTTACCAACATTGCTGAGACCATTGACTTGTTGTTTTTCACATCACAATTTGGTATTTTCTCTCCCATGCATGCAGAATCATAGCTTTCGTTGATGTCCGTCCTTGATATTGTTCTAGGTCTTTTTCTACCCTTGTTAAATTTAGCTGACACATTTCCAGAATCCTTTGCTGAGACAAGAACTTCCTCTTTGGAGAACATGGAGAAGTCACCAGAACTACTTGATTGTTGCTTTTTCTTAAACTTCTTCAATCTGCCATCCTTCCACTTTATGCTGCCACCACTAACATCAACACCTTCCTCGTCGGCTGCATGTGTTTTCATGTTCTTTGAACCCTTCGGCCGGCCCCGGCCCCTCCTAACCTCCTTGGCAAGTCCAACCCAATTCCCAATTCCCAGAGCAATAACAGATGGGATTGTGCTATGTGTCTCAACTGCAATGGTTTTCTTCTCGTTGTTGTTAGAACCTTTTGGCCTATCATCACTATCTTTCAGCTTTTTACTTCCGTCTAGCTCACCAACAACTGCAAAAGCATCATCTATAACTTGCATAGTATCCCCAGATAAGGTGTGTTTCTCTCTACCATGATCCTTGCCTTCAGCAATTTCCTCTCCACCTTTATCGTTACTCTTTCCTCCATCGGTAATAGATGCAAAGCCAACACCTGCATTCTGGTCAATTTTAGCTGCCTGCATCATTTTACTTCCACTTTTTGAACCCTTGGGCCTTCCTCGACCACCCCTCTGATTCACAGCCCCATTTCCACCACTATTCTTTGCAGCAATAGCATCTACCATCCCATGATTATTTTCAGTCCCAATTGCAATTTCCTTTTTGTACTTCAAACCCTTTGGCCTTCCAACCCGGTAAACCATTCGTACAGGAGCGGCACTTTTTACAATTTCACCACAAGGTACATGACCTTTTATGGCATAACTCTTTTCTATATCATTTCCTCTTTTCTTTTTGTTCTTCGAACCCTTTGGCCTTCCAATCCGGCGAACCATTGACACAGGAGCATCACTGATGCAAGTATCGCCACGAGAAACATCACCTTCTATACCATCATTCTTTTCAGTCTCACTTGCTGTTTTCTTGTTATTCTTGGAACCCTTTGGCCTCCCTATCCGGTGAACCATGTGCACAGGACCAGCACTTTTGCCATCATTACCAGAAGAAGCATCACCTTCTACACCATTACTCTTTTCGGTCTTATTTACCGTTTTCTTCTTATTCTTGGATCCCTTGGGCCTTCCCTTCCGGCGAACCATTTCCACAGAACCAACCCTTTTCCCAACAATCCCACAACAAACATCACCTTCTATGTCATCAATCTCGTTCACTATTTTGTTCTCATTCTTCAAATCTTTTGGCCCACCGACCCAGTGAACTATATGCAATGGAACAGCAATTATGCCAGCGGTACCAGTAACATTACCTTCTATATCATCATCCCTTTTAGTCTCATTCACTGTTTTCTCGTTATTCTTGGAGCCCTTTGGCCTACCGATCCTGCGAACCATCTGCATAGTGGCTGCATTCATGCCAGCATTAGCACAAGAAACATTACCTTCTATACCAATACCATTTTCAGTCTCATTGACTGTTTTCTTCTTATTCTTGAAACCCCTTGGCCTTCCGATCCGGCAAACCATATGCACAGCAGCACCATTTATGCAAGCATTACCAGAAGAAACATTGGCTTCTATACCATCACTTTTTCCAGTTTCATTGACTGTTTTCTTCTTATTCTTGGAACCCTTCGGCCTACCAATCCGGCGAATCATCTGCACAGGAGAACTATTGCCAGCAGTACCATGAGAAATATCACCTTCTATAAAACGACTTTTTTGAGTCTCATTTACTCTGCCATTTACAGCCGCATCTCCGAATTCATTACCACCTTCATAAGTGTGTACCGCCAGTCCCTGATTACCATTGGTCATAAAAATTTCTTTGTCACTCTTTGACAACTCTGGCTGCCCACAACCATCATTCCTCTTGATAATTACATCCCCTCCATTTCCTAAACCACTAAAATCCTCAGAAATTCTCCCACCCACACTTCTAACAACATCATCATTCAAATCCACACCATGATAACCTAGAAAATTATTACCATTGCCCACAGACTGCAGAACCCCAGCTGTACCAACTCCTTCACTAGTTCCAACTACCTTCCCTCCGTCCTCATTTTTCCTCTCAACAACATCCAACCCAGCTCCACCCTCCACCTGCATTGCCTCAACTTCATACTGGACACCAGTTTTTTTCCTTTTCTTGGAGCCCTTTGGCCTCCCCCTCTTACCACTCTTCTTTCTACTATCCTTTCCTTCAGCGACCTTCTTTTTCTCCTTATTCTTCGAACCTTTTGGTCGCCCTCTCTTCTTCACACCCCCTTCTCCACTTCCACTCTCCCAGACAACCAACCCCATTTGACTTCCATTGCCATCAAAATCCCTCCCTTTTTCCTCCCCACCTAGCTTCCGCTTCCAACCTCCACCATTTTCTTCACTTGCCATTTCCTTCATCCTTTTCTTCTCTCCACTTCTTTGAACGGACAAATAGTGTTTTTCACACAGCGTTTTTCCACTCAAAGCCATCAGATTACATCTCCACATTCCTCCAGCACTAATTTTCTGGCATTTCAACCCCTCATCACCGCCACCTCCCGCCGTTACTTCCATAATTCTCGACTTCAACAAGAAGAAAAGCCCTAACGGAGAAAGAAACAAACCCTTCACTGGAAAACCCAGAATGAGTGATTAATTCAGCACATGACTCTACCCAAATAATCGGCGCAAAATTAAATGCACTCCACCAACAAATGACAAGAATGCGGTGGCTGCCATTTGGAGCATAATAGTATTGCGTAGACTCTAGCCGTAGATGATTATGTATATACCTTTCCGTTTGTGTCAGCACACAGGAAACCGAGTTTGCCTAGTTTCTTGAGCATCGTGTGCCAGCCGACTTTTCTCCTACAGTTGACCAGAAGCTGACTTGCGAAGAAAATGCGAGTCTCGATAGAATTGGAGGAGACCGGAGAGGACTGGGGATGAAACCGACTGGGATTCAGTTTTCGTTTGTACGAGGTCGGGTTCATGGAAACACTCGACACGATCTCATGAACCCGGTCCACAACATTGTCAAATATATCTTCCCAAATTATTTATATAATATCTCTCTCTCTCTCTCTCTCTTTTGTCGCCGTGTAGAGGAAATAATTGGAATTAAACAATCATTAATAAATAATATTCCTCATTAAGTTTGAATGAAAAAATTTAATTTGAATTTTTATATTATTTAAAAAGTAAATTAGAGTCACCTCCCCTGAAATTTAGTACAACTACAATTCCCCTCTCATTATTTGAAAAATTATAAATACCTCTTATTTTAACGTTCATTTAATAATTTAAACTCATTCCGTGAACCTTCATTAAGTTTCAATCTAATTTTTTTATATTGAATTGACCAATATATCTAATTAAATTACGAACATAATTTTACATCTTTTTCAAATAAAATAAAATAAAATATTTTTATTGGCATTATCAACTTTAGTGAGTTTTAGGAGGTGGAAAGACTAAAAAAGATGGCATGATCGACACAACATACATAGGTAACAAGATGAAATGATTTACATATCATCAGATTATATAGAGCGAAAAGTTGAATGAGGCTGTATTCATTACAACAAAAGAATCATCAGCCATCAAAGCAAATGCTTCGACTGTTCTGGTAATGAGTCACCTTAGTATTTTCCGACACAGTGTAACAAAGAAGACATAGTTATCATTCGAAGTAAGGATTGTTATTTGCCTAGTTATTATAGTAATGGGTCACCTTAGTATTTTTCGACGCAGTTTTGTGGTGTTCTAATCTACGTGCACCTTCACTATAATATGTTACAACACAGAGAAAATCTTAAAATTAATAAAACTAGATAAAATATTTTAAGAATGACTGTCATCATTCTGTGAATATGGTGAACAAAAGGTGATTCTACTGCTTTGAGCTTCGACAGAAACAACAATGGAGAAAAGGGGATTCTACTGTTTTTCTTCTCAATTTCTATCTACTTCTTGAAACAATATTAAATAATGGTAAAAATATAATTTTTTTAAATTCTAATACAATTTAGATAAAATAGCATGTAATGTTCATCAAAGGAAAAAAAAAGTAGACAATTTGGTGGGACCCACCTACTAATAATACTTTATGCTAGCTCATATTGTTGTAGAGGGTCGAGTAGAGGCTAATCATGGATCAAGTACCACAATAATAGGCGGACATTTTTGGTAATAAACACCTAATTAATGCCAATTAGCATGGATATCCAACTTATTGGAGTGTAGTAAACATGGCCTTCTTGTGTGGCAATTTTGTATGCTACAACTACAAATCATGGGACATTGAACGTTTGTTTGAGAGATGTTGGAAAACAAATGCCACAGAAGGAATACCTGTCGTGCTTTGTTTTTATGCAACCAAAAGCCAACCAACAGTGGTTCCATGGTCTAGTGGTCAGGACATTGGACTCTGAATCCAGTAACCCGAGTTCAAATCTCGGTGGAACCTATAATTTTCTTTTTTAACATTTTTGTCCTAATGGAACCTACAATAAAATTTCACACTTTTACTTCCACTTTTTTATACACTAATTTTCCATTCCAACCAAATAATAAAGTAAATTACATTGACATTCCTAATGTTATATTCAAATACCCAAATATATCCTATCTTTTAAAAAATTACAATTAATGAGATTGTAGTTGTAATTACAAGTACATATGCTATACAAATTTGTATAAAGTAAAATGTATTTGTCTATTTAAGTCTAATCTGGTATCAATGTAATTTACGCTTTTTGTTAAAGAGAATTTGAGCTTTTAAGACACATAATATTTTATCATAAGAAATTGATAAAATGATTACATCGACATAGTCTGAAATTTGAGTTAATTTACAAATACCTCGTACTCTTTGTAAAATTATAATTTTACACCTCTTAAAGGGATGTCTATATAATTTACCTAAAAAAATTTACTTATTTGTGGTATAATTACAACTACAAACTTAAGAAGTGTATTTGTAATTTCGCCCCCCAAAAAAATGAAGACTATATTCACAAGTACAACCTCAAGTATTGTATTGATAATTTTACAAAAAAAAAAAAAACATAGTATATTTATGCAGTTAAACTCAAACATAAAAGGTACCGATATAATTTATCTTTTTAAATATTTTATTTGAAATATTCCAAACAAGATGGGGCAATGCTCCCATATCATCCGGGCAGTGTTTAGTTGCATGCATATATTTCTGCAGCCCAACCACCAACAACTCGTTGTCACAAACATGAAGAATCTAAAATATTCAACGACAATAAGATCTTACAACAAGAATAAGCCCCACTAGAAAGTATAAAGAATCTTAGATGAAGTTGCAATCGATTCTAATAACTCAAAAACTAACTTAACACGAGACATCAAGATTCAAGAATTTGAATTCCATTACATGAGATTGTTCAAAAAAGATGAATAGCTTTATTATTGTTGGGGGTGGGGGTGGGGGGTGGGGGGGGGGGGGGTTAAATTGTTAACAACAAACCTCTCAATCCCCCAAGATCATTCCCCGGTACAAATAAATGAGACGAGATATATGCTTAAAATAGTTTAAAACTTTCGACCACCCCCTCAGATTGTAATATGAAATTCAGTAATTGATTGGATCATCTTCATTCTGATTTATACAGACCATTTTTTTTAATGTAATCAATAACTTCATCTGCTGTCAAATACTTCACTGACAATCCTCTTGAAATGCAATCCCTGTGATCAAGAATCAACAAACTGTAAGCTCATATTCCTCGATCAGTGGCATGTATTCACATTGTTGGACTGTGTCGATGAGTTTTAAAGATGAATGTCATGCAACAATACAGCTTTATAGAACTCAGTGTCTTACCTCAATCCAGTTGAACTGATCCCATTTGGCACCACTTCATCTACAACTATGATATCATTCTGCAGGAGAAGATGTGAATACATGTTTAAATTTTCAATGGAAAAGCAAGCTGGGGCTATGTGATAATCACATGGTAAAAAGAAACTGTGCGGTACGGACTCATATTAAATCCAAGAAAGTATGGGTATTTCCCCATTTGGTCCTCGGTAGCTTAACATAAATATGCAACCAAAAAACAAGAAAAAAGTCGATCAATTCATATGGACGGAACAGGTTTCAAATGGATTACCTTGTATTCATTCAAAATATCATCCTTAGAAATGATACTTTCAACATCTTGGCCACCTCTCCGGATACAAATCAACCCAAAGTCTCGACAAATAGTCTTGACCTAAAAACATGAAAATCCATGCATGATAACTCTCAGTAGAGTTGAAATTTCAATCCAGATCATAATTACATAAAAGACCATGCATTTGCACAATTGATTCTCAAGTTCCAAGTATGCTTCAACTTATTGAAGCTTAAACAGGTTGTAATTAAATGCTATCTTAGGGGCAATAAAAACCAGCCCTTCCCTACCCTTAATACAACTTACATGAGATATGACAGCTTCCTTTTGGTCAAATATTATTGCCAATACCATTATCTTCATTTTGGTCGACAAGGGGTTGCATAAATTCAAAATCAGCAAAACTACATGCCTTATTTCAATTTACTCTTCTGCTTCTATTTTAATTTCTAATTTCTCCAGGAATTTCTTCTTGTTACAAACTATTCAAGCAACTTCCTTAAATTCATATTCCATACTCTTCCCCACGCTCAATTAGAGAGGAAAAAAGTTCTGGATTATAAATGTATTACAAGTGATCGTAATTACCTTAAGTTGCTGAGTGATTCAAACATTTCAGTGAAAATGATAAGACATTGTTCCATTTATTCTGTCCTCCTAATGCCTTTCAAAAGTCAAAAGAAGAAAAGAGTTGGACAAGATGGAGTATCTAGATTCTTTAGCTATCAGTAGGAAACGTATGATTAAGCTCCAACAGTCCCCACAGATATAATAGGGCCAAACATCAAAATCCAGTGAACCTTGCCATACCAGTCAGCAAGTTTACCTGATCACGGATCCAAAATCCAGGGATACTGAAAGATTCTAATAGATCAGAACCACAAACGAGCATGACTTTAAGCAACTCTACAAAGAGAAGAACAAGTCATAAGCTTTCTATTGAGTTAAGAAATAGACATAATTCAGCTACCAACACATCATACAATCATCACTACTCGAAAGATTGAATGCTTTTAAAGTAGTATGAGGTTAATAACTTCAAACCAGCTTAATTGGATAACATTTCCATGTATTCTGCTATACAAACACAAGTTTAAAAGTTATTGAAACCTCAGAAATTAGTGGTAGCAGATGACAGCATACTCAGTAATGGGTTACGTAAAATCTTACCATTGGATACAACTCCAGTTTCGCATAAAGAAGTCTTTACCCTCGACAAAACTGTGAGTGTACGTTGGTAGGTGCTCTGACTTGCCTGTTTGAGAGGCAATATAAATGTATTCAATAGTCAACACCAGGGCCAAAAACCTAGATAACTACATCGACTGTGGCAGAGGCAGTAGAAAATCATTCACAACTCAAGAACTTTAGATGTTCTAATCAATATTATTAATATGGCGCAGTATGTTCTCACGTGTGTGTGCAAGAGAGAGAGAGAGAGAGAGACCTCCCATGGATCTACCATAACGAAATCAGAACTTTGACAAGCAAGATTACACATAGCAATACGATGTTCACCATGTATCAAACCCTGAGAAAAATAGGTCAAAATGTTCACATCAGTAATTGCAGCTTTGTCCACCATCCCGTAGATACACGATTGAGACTGTAAATCTTCACTTTGCAAGCAATAATGACAAGTCGCAGAACATGATAACCAAGTTGCATTTACCCAGTGCAAGTAAGCTATAGATAGAAAAAGGTCCAATGAAAGTGATTAAATACAATAAGACAGTTCATTTATAGGTTGAATGAGCAAAACATTCGCTGCCACAAATCTGTGGGGACAAGTCAAAGCGCATCCTCAAGAAACCAACAAATTTTCTTCTTTCTTTGGCAAGAATGGGAAACATTATTTCTTAAAAACTTGCCTGTGGTTTAATTTCTTTGGAGCATTAGTTATAGAGATCTATATACTACACCTGGCATGCTCATAATATCCTAAATACCTTCTTCTTGTATGAATCATTTACAGGTGACATGTAACCTCCGATACCACAAATTTTCTTCCTTCTTTGGCAAGAATGGTAAACATTATCTCTTAAAAACTTGCCTGTGGTTTGATTTCTTTGGAGCATTAGTTATAGAGATCTATATACTATATCTGGCATGCTCATAATATCCTAAATACCTTCTTCTTGTATGAATCATTTACAGGTGACATGTAACCTCCGATGACACATAATCCTTGTGAATTTACAGCATCTCTTGCCAACTCTGCGCATTGAAACACTAATTAATGCAACTTGAAAGAAAAGGGCAATTATAACATAGGTGGATAGCTTATTAGCACACACATTGATTTTGTATTCATGCGACAGTGCATTCCAGCAAACCACACAACCAAGATGTGAGACTGCTCACATACGCACATGGAAATACCTCCGCCTCCAATATATGCGTACAGAGGAGGATTATTTAGTGTCAGGAGTCCTTACCAAAACAACGCAGGTGCATGTAAGTTGGAGGGTTAAAACTTCCAGGTGATACCAAGACTACATAAAGCTTTCCCCTGCGCACAACAAGAGAGCCAAAATTTTCCATATTCAATGTCATACGTTAAACTTTCAGCTGAACACAACGCCGAAGTCATCCTAACGCATACGCCAAAAAGTAAAAAAAGAACCAAATTTTGCAGGCAAAGAATGAACAAGGAGTAAACAGCTGCAGACTTACTTGCTCACGGAACTCGATAAACCATCTTTACTGATACATCCCAGAGATAATTTATCCAGTGGCAACGCTATATCTATAGCTCAGAACACAAGTCTTATATGATTATCAAATCAAAGCTCAAGCTCAAATCTCCCCTGTGTAAAACTAAATCTTCCAAATACGAAACTGGAAACAAAGCAAAAAGGGCTGATGCCTGATTCTATAAACAGCAAATTCACCTGAATTTGAAGCCGCCATTCTATGAGTCCTGAAGTACACAGATTTCTCTTAGGCCAAAACTCAAACAAATTCCAAGCAGCTTTCAGTAACACATCGGACTATTTATTGCTCCGGATATTCCAATTCAACATGACAATTCAGAAACTTCCAAGAAAATAAAAATCTTGGAAACATTCGTCGGTTTTAGAGAAAAGTGGCGTGGAACAGGGGTGTAAACAGTCGATGAATTCAGAGACAAGAAGAATGAGAAAGAAAGAGAAATACAAAACGTATATTTTTTTTGTTGGTATAATTTTTTAATATAATTATATTGTTATAACAGTATAGGATATGTATATATAAATATATATTAAATTATCAAAGTATTTGTATATAATTTTTTATAGTCATTAATATTAATAAAAAAATAAACATAAGTTATCATGCAAAAAATCTTGATCTTATTATATACCAAAAAAAATTTAAAAGATTAATTTTTTAAACCAAAGTATAAGACAGTAATTGATTTTATTATATATATACAAAACAGTGATTGATCTTATTATGATCTTTAGATTAATTCATTGAACACCAAATTTGATAAAAATTTACAAATAATAAAATATATCTTGATATAAATATAAAACTCACAAATAAATATAAAACCTATAAATTAATTGTTAGAACTTGTCAATTAAATATAAGAGATTACAAATAAATATTAAAATACCATATAAAATTTATATGTGTCATATTAAATAATTATTTTTAAAAAAATATTAAAATTCTACATTATTAGTTAAGCTTGTTGATTTCATTATATATATAATAAATAATAATTAAAACTATTCAACCATCATCATCGTTGTTGTTATTGTTATTACTATTATTATTATGATCGTCAGATTAATTCATGAAAATAATTTTTGACACAAGTTTATAAGTAATAAAATAAACTGTACACTATGTATTTTTATATAAATATAAAATCACAAAGAGATATAAAATATCATAAATTAATTGTTAGGACTTAGGACTTGTCAAATATAAAAAATTATAAATATATATTAAAATATAACATAACATTTATATATGAGAAAATTAAAAAGATGGTCATTCTGTGTCGAAGTAAAATTGCTGGAAGATATCTCTCTCTCTCTATCTATACATATACTGTGGATCAAAGTTGATTACTCTAATCTTTTCACACTTAATAAATAGTATAAATATGAATTAATAATAAAATTTATAAGTAGCAACTTCATAAGTTAATTATTCTTCTATTAACAACACATATAGACAATGAAAGCATATTACTTTTCGTAAACAGACACTGAAATATATAAAATATTTCTTTCAATGTATACAGTTTAGCGCATTAGTTTAAAACATTGTACCGAAACATAAATTGGAGGAGATTTCAGCGTACAACACACAATTTTCTAAGTCAATACCAAATAGCACTGAACCGAATAGAAGTAATTCCCCAAAACAAGGACCATTTAACAAAACCAAAGATTTGCAAGAGATGGTTGTGCAAAATACTAATGCAATCTGAAGGGATGTGCAAACAATCTTCAAGGATTTCTATGTATTAGGCTTAGATAATACTCTCTGCACATTGAACACATGAAGTCATCTGGATATATACAAAGTTGATTGAGGCATGATCATGCATATCAATAGTGCAATGATCTTCTTGCTGCCGATGAGGATCCATTCTGAGACATGTAGCTGTTGTACCTATCTCGCGACATCTCAAGCTTTATTCTGTCTTGTTCAAGAGCCTTGCTTTCCTCATCGATCTGCCGGTTTAACTCTGTAAGCTCTCTCTTTTTTCTTTCCAACATTTGCAAACTTTTTAAGCTCTGTGGAGTAAGAGCCTTGTCTTGGACTGGAAATAAGATATCTGGTTCCCTAAATTAAACAAAACAAAGGGGTAAAATGATGGCAATACTTCAGACAATCGTAAACTTCACATATGTGCAAGCAGTTGTAGAGGTGGGACTTAGGACTATGTAAAAAAGTAGGTTTATTTGGTGCCTACCAATGGCCAAGAGAGACTAGTCCATTTCCTCTCATGATGCCTCCATCCAATGACACGGCTCCATTTTTAATGCATGACTGTGCCGACATCATGCAATCTCTGTTTCTGTAAACTTGAAGCTCGCCAAAAAGACGATAAAATAAAGTCTCTCGAAGGCCATGACCGCTCTTTGTTCTCCACCGTAGATAACTTGCTTCTGTGCTAATCATGTTAACTGCATACCCTATGAAACCTTGTGGCACATCGCCATTCGGCAAGGTAGGCTTTTGCAAGGGCAGTAGCTCTTGGGGATTAGTGCTTGGCCCACTGGTGATTGGCCTGTCGACGCATTAGCATTTAAATTTAGCGGGGAAACTGAGTATTCGGATCTTGAAAGACAAAATTGAAACGTACGAAACAGACAGGCAAATTGAATCCAGTACCTAACATCCTCGAGGCACAATGCAAGATATCCTCCACTTATAGATTTTCCAAATTTAGTTGCTAGCTCGTGAAGGGTATTGGTCTCTAAACAATGTGCTGCTGCGTAGTTTTTGCACACAATTGCACGCATTTGATCCTCACCAAGGTATTGTGCCAAAATCCTACATCATGAAATAAAATACAGTTTCAGGTTCAGTGAGTTCGTCTCCCACAAAGTTCAATAACAGAGAACGAACAAGGAGTAACCTGCTAATCTCAATGCTTTCAACTGTTCCAAGAAGCGCTACAATACCAAGTATGTCTCGCGGCCTTGATTCAAATGGTACTTCTTCATGCAATCTGCAGATAACTGCGGATGCCGATTGGCTTTTGCTTTCTATTTGTTTCTGTATCAACTCTTTTGCACACGTTCTCGTTGCATTACGAAGATCACCGTCTATGGAAGCTGGGGAATGATCAATACATAAGATCAATGATGAAGGAAAATGAACTTAAGTGGATTTACAAGATCAATGTACAATATGTTAAGAATATGAGCCGATTCTTTCACAATAGCATCAAGAACACCTTAAGTGATTAGGCACAGTTCTACTGCACAGTTGACTGAAGACAAGAAATAATTAGCAGAAGTAGAGCATAAAACCTTGTAAAACTGATATATGCTGCTCAATGTGTGACCGGCGAGTATTTAGGATCTCTATGTTCCTTTCACGACCCATCTTTCTCATACCACAATTTGTTAGATCATCTTCCAGCTCCTGTACAAAATTTTTCTCTCAGAAATAGAAAAAGAATGACAAGTAAAATGACCTATTACAACAACAAATATCATTTTAATTCTACAGAAGCCATGATATCTCTACTGTTAAACCATATAGAGAAGCATCACCTTTGAACTAGACATGTGAATTTATGAACTTCATCAAGAAGAATATGTTGGTGAAGTGAACTTTGCAGTTAATACATCTAAATCCTCGATGCTAAATACATTGACAGTTATGAGCTTAACTTTTGGCAAATCAATGCACAACCACCAAAATGGCAAAGATCACAAGAAGCTGTACCAGAATCGGGGATATATCTGAATTTTCATTTCTGCTCTCCAATTTTGGAGTCTTTGGAGAAGGCAAGTAACCAATCGGCAACACATATCTGCTCGAACTTTGTGGAGAAAGACTTCTATTCACTACATATCTGCTCGAACTTTGTGGAGAAAGACTTCTATTCACTACTTCTGGAACCTTCGGGGCAGGTGAGTGTGGGAGACTTAGTAAGTTTTCTTGACATGAATTTTGGGGTGAAAATATAGGATTGCCTTCATCCTCATAATTTCCCATCTCGGCAAAATTCCCTTGCCAGGTCTTCTCAACATGAACCTGCATAGAAGTATCAACCTGTTCAAGTATGAAACTACATGAACTGGAAATGATTAATGGATTTGTTGCAAACCTCAATATCTAAGTTTAGTTCTGGATAGCGAAAATGCACAGCTGAGAAGGAGAAAATCCCTTCTTTGTGTGGGAGAGGAATAGAACGAATTGTACAACGTCCATGTCGGAAGCTGTATCTCACAGAGTCATCGATATCAAATGAATTTGACTTAATCGTGAGAGTATGAGACTGCCCGTGTTTCTCTTCGTCATGGATGCTTTCATCAACTTCACCTTCAGGATTAACAACCTCAAACACAATATTCTCTAGTTGAGAACCTGCTTCACAGTTCTTGAAAACCTGAATTGAAGAATCAATTAATGAAAAGAATACAAAAACATTGAAGTAAAATGCTTCTTCCCTCTTATATTGGCATGCTGGTTACGGGACGAAGCATGGGGAAGGAGAAAAAGAGACAAACCTTTGACGCAGTCCGGATCTCTCGTTTTTCAGTTTGAAAGTTAAGCGTGAAAATGACTCTATCTCGGAATGTTGCAGAGAGGAGAACTGTATGTGAAAAATGTCCAACTCAATGACAAAAGAACTATTCTGACCAGAAGTTTAGAAACAAATAAAAATTTGATCAACTCAATAACTAGAAGGTGTTTATTCAGATAACCCCATGATATAGTGGGGAAAGGATTTGACGTGAAGTCCATCTTAAGTCAGAGGAGTTGATTAAAAATGCATAATCACACTCTAAGAACTAAACAACAAATGAACCAGAACAGCTATGCGAAGCATATACATAATTTCTCTTCTATTTTTTTGGTGGTGGGGGTGGAGGGGTTCTTCTAGACCAAGAATTAAGAAACTAATTGTTTTTGGCTGAAAGTGGGAGAGCAATGCCCATGTCAAGATACACAAGGGCACACAACAAACATATAACACCTAAATGATTGGATATACCAGCAGGGAAAAGGATGAAGACGCTTACCATCTTTGCCATATCCCTTAGAAACTTTTAGAGAGTTGCTCAGTTCAACAAACCCATTAGCAGCCACCTAAAAGTTAAAAGCAATCACAGTAAGGAAACCAAAATGGCTAGGCAGATGGGAATTGTACACAAGACTTGCAATTAACTATTGCAACATCTGATGCAGCAAAGAGAGAAGATTATAATCATTCTTATTCATTGCTGGGATACTCTTGCTTCCATCCAAGTCCTTTTTCTTATCCTGTCTTCCCTAATGCTCATCTGCTCATACAATAAGGTTGAAATGAAATAGTATTTGAGCAAGGTATAAAAAGTTTTACGGAGTACGCTTGGGACTAAAAGTACGTCGAGCTTAAGCAGGTTGATATTTTTGCATACATCTATAAAGTTCTTGTGTAATTCATCTGGAGTGCAGTTGAGCTACAAGATTTATTTGTTCTGTGAAAGAAACCAAACTCTAGCAATCTCCTAGTGGTCGGTATTGATTGTTGAGAAAAACAGAGTAGGACCTTCTCTTGGGTTTTCAGCTTGATATGATTTGGATCTGGCATAAGAACATTAGCAGAGGCTGCAAGTTGCTGTATACCTAACAGGCAAACTGTCAAATCATTGATTGACCATATCCGTTCATAGGCTAACTTCCATGACATTCCAAATTATCGCATTTATAGCACTGTGTGAAGTTCTGTTATAGTAAGAGATGATTGCTCTTGGAAGAAATATATAACAGATCAAAGCCATAGGATTCCTACAGAAAATCAAGTGTACTTTGTGGACCAGTGAACAAACCTTCTTTACATAATACATAACCCCGCCATCATGAAGAATATTGCTTTCATCTTGGAATGAAAAACCATCTAAACTCAACAAGATTTTTTCATCTTCTTTAGCATGGTTACCATATTCATCAAAAACCTGCATAAAGAAAAAATTTTGCATAATCAGTGCTCTATAAGCTGTCCAATTATATTTGCTATGCCATTTCCACATTTCGAAACCTCAGCATAAATCTCAATTGGCTCTTATAAGACAAGATTCACCTTTAAATATTGCATGTTAAATTACCAACTCAAAATATCAAACTAAGAAAATTCTGCAGTTGAGAGACAAGAAATTAATTGATAAAAAGGATAAGGATAAAAAGCATACCTCTAAAGCAAGCTCTTCAACAATATGGCCTGGAATCAACTGCATTTTTAGTTTCCGTGGATGTGCAATTATCGTATATGGATTTCCAGGTATAACTGTGAACAGGAATGTACACTATGAGAAATTTAGTAATGAAAATAAAAGAACTTTACTTCCACAGATCTGTGTTGATTTACTTCAAAATTTTGGAAATGCAAAACAGAAACGGTGAACTAGAACAAATACCTCGACATGGGAAAGCAACAGAGAATGCTTCATCTGGCGTGCTTATGCTTAAGGCTGCTTCATAAGTTGGACGAATATCATCCAATTTACTACTTTTAACAACAATACCCTACAAAATCAAGAACTTATGGGTAGAGGCATTTTAGGATAAACAAAGTATCAGCAGAGCGCAAAAAACTACCTTAAGTTTCACAGTTAACTTGTCAGCTGTTACATCCACTTTCGGAGTGCGTACTTGTGCAAGAACTGCTCTATTTGAGACAAGCTTGACGATCAGTTTTGGAACGCTTGTAAACAGGATACTGTTGTTGTATCTATCATAGCACCCTATAGAAAGAGGTTCAAAACAAGAACCTACCCTGTTCAACAGATTCAGAAAGAGGATTGCAAGATTTAGTTCCACCATGTAAATGAAGACAACATTGTTATTGTAACAATGCTAGATAAAGAAGGTTGCATAGCATCTCACACTATTAGCTTTGTACCTAAATCAGAAAAGGCATTACCACATTTACATGACTAATTAAAATGTTTGGAAGAAGCACAATAAAAGTTGCAGGACAAGCTCAACAAAATATCAAACTTGGAAGAACTGGAGTAGGTAATGTAGCAGATAGAATCATTGTTAACAAATACGCGGCGCTAAAACAGTACATAAATACTCTCCTGGCCACTATGTATGACTAAGTAATTATGACATAAGTTAAAACAAAATTTATTAAGGATGATGCACTATATTTGTCTGCAGACAAGTGGCTTTTCATGCCCTGATGACTCGTCACTAAGTGCTGTTATGAATCTTAATTTCAAAGTCTATTAATGCCAAAAGAACCAAATTAATAAGATGGAAAAGACTTAAACAATTTCCTCGGAAATTCTTATATGTTTGTGTAACAAACAGGAGATACTCTAAAAGACAAGGCTAATCATCAAAAGTTTCAATAAAGGACAAGGCTAATAAGAGATACTAGAATGCACAAAAGTGGCTTCACATGTACAATTAGATGATGACTCTTCACCACGTGCAGTTATGAAAACCGAAATAATAAGGCAGAAGAAGATTTAAACAATTTCCTTTGGAAATTTTTATGTGTTTGTGCAACATACAGAAGAGATACTCAACAAGACAAGGCTAATGATAAAAAGTTCTAATCAAGGAAAACCTAGAAACTCAATCCATGACAAATTGAAAACAAATAGGCTCCTCACCTGACAGTATATACTGCATCCAGCTTATGACTTATGACTTTCCAACTGCCAACATTAGCTGCAGCCTGAACTTGCACTACTTTTTCAAACCTTACATCTCTATAACCATTCTAGTATATGAAGTTTCAAAAGTTTAGAAATGGATCATTTAAGATTTATTGTCAGAACAGGAAAATCTCAATTCATTTGTAGCAGTTACCAGGGAGAATGATAATGCATAGGATCCAGCTTTGTGGAATAAGGCAGGACATTTTGATTTCAGAGGAAATATGTAGAAGCCATGAAGCCCCTTACAGGAAGAAGGTGCTATTCTCACAGAATAAACATGAACATGACTTCCAACATTTTCACCACTATCTCTGAAATTAACTTCTAGGCTCATGTCAAGACTATCTCTAACTATGAATTTTTGGTCCAATCTCTTGGAACTGTTTTCAGGATTGAAAGCCTTTGGACGAATGACAGCAACAATATTCTCCGGAGGAGCATCTCCAGCTTGTACTACATCAACAGGCAACCCCTGTACAAGGCATAAACAATTTTGAAAAAAAAAAAAAGGAGTAAACTTGTTAAGATGGTTGATTCCTCCCCTTCTCATTGATTCAAGAGATTAAAGAGGTGAGGATTATGTTACATTTAACATGAAGCTGTGTATAAGTGACATTTAAATCATAATAATTCCTTTAACACAGATAGATGTAATCAACTTTTTTATTGTACAACTAATGTATTGGTATTCAAAATCCAATTGTCTTACAACGAAAATTAACCAGTTGAACATATGAGCAGTTCACAGGTGTCCAAACTTTTGTGGTTAAACTGACATGTAGTAAGGTTTATATGGGTGAGTTAGCTAAATTACATAGTACAAGTGAATGGCACAACGACATACAACTGACTTATGCAGTAGGTACGCAATTCTCAAAATCGCGCCTTACTTGGTGCAAATGTGAATGTTCTTAATGCTACTCAACCACAAGGGCGCCTTTATACTAACCGCCTGATCTATGAATGCTATGGATGACAAACAAAAGGATTTAAACGATAAATGCTTGTAAATCACAGTACTATAACTTCCTTTCTATCATAAAATATAGTGGATGAGTGTATATAAAAAAAATCTCTAGCTCTGGTCTTTATAAATCAAATCTGGAGCATGGAAAAATTATCACGAAAATCTAAAAAAATTGCCCAACTAACCCCATCAACTTTCAACTCATGACAATCTATGTCGCTTAATAGATCAATGGCAGAAGGCAATTTCTGATAGTAGTATGTCTGAAGCTTGCTCTCCCACTCGGTATCATCAACGAGCAAGCACTGCATCACCGTTTTTCAAAAACTTTTCAGTGCACACCTAATATTGTTAAAATCATAACTAGAAAGACAACAAAATAAATGGCTGGCCTTTCCACTGTCAAGCACTCTGATTGGTAACGATAGAGAGTCACGAATGTCAATGGTTCCTTTTTCAACCAAGAGTCGGCAACCTTTTGCTTTTGGTACACCAAGTGGCCTATCAGAGGGAAATTAATGGAAGAAGGATTTCTACAATTCTCTACTTCACCGAAAACTGCCTCAGAATCAGTTGTTTCAAGAGAAATAAAGTAAACCACATACCTGCAAATTAGTCGGGCCTCACCTAATTTGATATATGAGAAAATTATTAGATGATGAAAAAAAGTACGAATCCAAAATAAATTACTCTCTAATGCAAAGTAAGGTGCAGAAATAGACAGAGAGGAGCCACCAACGTCACAAGTTACTTTCATTACCAAAGAACTATGATCATTGGTGTATATATACTACCAAAGGAGAACACTTTGAAGCATTCATCCAGGTCAATATAGGAGATTAGCAATTCACCAATAATCCAGCGTCCTAGACAGTGGACCACCTTGAAAATTATATTTAGGCCCCAAATTCACTCAAATCATTTCCCATCCAAAAGACTGCATGCACTTACCACAAGCATCTCCAGGAAGCCCTTGAAGGATTATGTATTCCAGTGTAGCAAATACATTGTTTTTATGACATCCAGGACAAGCTCCCTTTAGAACTTTGATTTTCTGACCAGCAGCCCAGCATGTTCCTTTCCACTCGATCTTTTCATGAACCCTCACAACTAGAAAATGTACCAGGTAATCATCAAATTAGTTGGACAAAAGTAGTAACACCAGAACAAGAAAGTAGATAATATCAAGAACAAAAAAGCTGTAAAATGATCAACCCTTGCTACTTGAACATACCATCTGAAGATATGCCAAGCTTTTTAAAGTTTGAAGAAACGACAACAAGAGTGGCTTGATCCAGGCCTCCATCAATCTCCTCATCATATCGATCATGCATTTCGGAAATCCAATCACCATACTGCTTTTCCAATTGCGCGAGAGTCAATTTCTTTCCGTCTCTAAATATTTCAATTTGCACATCTACATGGCAACATAACATTCAAACTCAATATACATATAAATCTTAAAACCTACTATATATTCCTATGGATAACATCAAAAAGCAATAACTGAACTTGGTTACGTAATTTAATATGAGCTTTTGCGCAGTTGAAATAAATTCATTTCCCATATAAGAATGAACTAAGACATCACCTTTTTCATTGTCAGGAACCCTGTTGCCAAAATTCTTTAATGCCTTGGTGTATGGGTGATGATGGGCCAAGTCCATCTGAAATATACAAGCAAACAAGGCAAACTTATTAGTGCTTATTTACCAAAACCACAAAAGTGTGTGTTTGTGGGTCAGGTCTTATCTGTACAAGAGAATGCTTCGAAGATGAGAGACAAAACTTATAAGTTCCACAACAATCCTAGTAGTCTCAAAGATTTTAGGATGTTATTCACTTCATACCTTATTAGGTGTTGGATTGAAACCAGAATCAGTGTCTGCAGCCAAAACCATTGTGCTAAGTTACACATTTGGTGCAAGTACATTGAATGTGAACTTAATATTTCCAGGATCATATGACATCCTTAATTAGCAAAATACTTACCTATTAAGCACTTGACTCTAGAGCAGCACCTTTTCAAAATCTGTGCCTTCTCACCTACTTTCTGTTTTGGCTCCATAAATGGAAGCAAAGGCTGCGGAAGAGATAACTTCAGGTACAGTAACAAATTAACAATTCTCACCAACTGGAAGTTAATCAAAGATCATGTGCAATATTTATGAAGTGACCTCAAGCCACAAAATTTGACTGGATTCTAAGACCAAATGCTGAATTTCAAACAAAACAAGGGATAAGATTTGTTGGGCTGACCCAGCGTGTGTCTGGCAGGAGACGACCCAACCTTCTTACAGATACACGACTAAAACTCTCATAGCTCTCTCTGATTCCACAACCATCTGCTTCTAACTCATCTATAATTTTCTGAATGCTCTCTTTGCCCTGAAATCCACCAATCCAGATTTTTTTATGCAAAGCATCTTTTAATGAATCCCGTACCAGAAGCCAATAGAGAAAAGACTATGAGAATACCTTGATAATGGGAAAGTAAACACACTTCAGTCTTGCATTTGCTTCTAGAAGCACTTTTGGACCTGGAGATTGGAGTAATAATCTTACATGAATGAGTGCCCCCACATTTAGATCATGTTTTATGTCCTAACATGAAGACTATCATATAAATTTTTATATAAGTAACTGACTTATGCATACATTGACCAAGCGAAGAAGTATCCTGACTGTTGCTAAAGTGAAGTTGCAGAATAAAGTTTGGACCGTTGCACGAATGCAAGTATGTTGTGGCCACTTCCCCTCCCTGTATTCCCACTAAATCTTCTCCATTGACCTGCAAATCTTAAGTTTTCAACCCAGGACCATAAGGAGAACTATTCGCTGGAACTGAGAGAAATAATGTTTATCCAACAAATTATATACAATACAACATTCATTCAGTCCAGGAGTAAATGTCTTAACTTTGTCTGGAAAACTTACAAGTACACCCTTGGACAGAACTGATCTTTGTTGCTTGCCCAGTAGTTATAGTATGCACCAAAATTAGTGGTCATCAACCAAAGGACACATTATTAAACCTCATGAGATCAATATTTGCACTTAGAGTGCTGTGTAGTAATTCTCTTTATTTCAGAAATTAATATCCGGATAAAGATGACGAGATATTAAGACACTAATCAATTGCCAAAATGTATCAGCAGGACATGTAAGCCTTGACATGACACCCAATTCAAGAAGAAATAGAAGCAGAGAAGAAACAGAGGGGCAAGACGGGGACAAATAGGACTATAGAAACTAAACTTGTTACAAACAGATAAATAGCTATCAGTAAACAAACATAGGACGAAGGCAACTTTGTACACTTAAAGTCATATCTGAATGTTCTTCTCCTGCTACATGAACAACAGAACATGAGACTGGATTAAAATAAATTCCATACATTCATAAACCTCAATTCCCCACGTCATGATCTGTAAACCATCAAGTGGAATCGACAGCAGCCAAGTAAAAATATTTAACTATTGGATATCTTCTAGAAAGATTCCACTGAACATGTTTAATGATGAGGAAAGCATTAATAATCATGAGAAAAGTACCCCAAAAAATGGAAAAGAGAGTCTAAAGCCACCTGAAATTTAATAGGCATGCTTGTTTTTCCAGACATTTCATCGCACTGTTCAATCAGAAAAAAGGAAGCGGTAAATATACTTACAGAAACCTCTTAAACTATTTATTATGCGAAAAAGAAATAATGAGTAAAAGGAAGTTTCAACAACATCCACTAGGAGAAGGAACCATCTGCAGCAATAGTTGTAAAAACTTTATCATACTTTGCATAACTGCTTGATTTTCATGACGTAAATTGTTAAGGTTAACTCAGCAGCATCATAAATATCTCAAAGACAAAATTCTCTAAATTAAGACATAGATTAATTCATGAATTAACACATGAATCATGCTTAGAACTACCAGATGACTGGAACCACAAGAGCTTAACCATGTAGAGGCAAACCTGGATATAGGGAAAGTAAATGTCCTTTAACTTGCGCCGTAGATGTTTTATGCCCACAATCTTGATTTTAGGCTCAAAGATCTCAACCTGATAACAATAAAAGCAATGTAGCTGTCAACTCTGAGTAGCACAATCTGATGCACTTCAAATATTCCTATAATGAAAATAGCAATGTGGACTGCCATTCATGTACTTAAATAATAAAAGTTAAGATTGACACGCAAAGAAAAGAAAAGGAGATAAAGGGGAGGTATGAACTGAAGATTCTTGATTTAAAGAACACACATGTGATCTTCATAATGTTAATGTATAAGCTCAATTTGTGGTCATCACTGGTTGACCAATTTCAGATTGTAGATGCTCCTTGTTTTGTATCTTACATGCAGATTAGTTCTGCATGCATCATGTTGTTAAAAGATCATCAATAGTTCAAGAAATCATACAGTCTTTCTCTGCCCCAGTCAATTCAAGAGTAATAAAGCATTTCAGGTATTCTGTCCAAGAAATTCTCAATCAATTTGCGAGACCACAACAGGGGAAGAAGATCAGAAGTCATCTACCGGAAAGAAGAATATGTGAAACCATTTTCGTCAAGGAAAGTGCAGATATAGTAATAACAGAAATCTGCATGTAACTTGTTGTGGAAAGAGTAGATTCTTATCAAGAGAGGCAATTAAACACAAGTAAACTTCAGTGCATAAAAGAGCTGTGAACATAAACTTACTTTCGTGAAGCTACCATGAGGTGAATTCTCTTTTTCATCTTCTAACGGATCTCTGATCCCCCCTTTTGTCTTTAAATCATCAGAAAGTCTTCAATAAGCAGCCATGAGATCATAAGGACTGGTCAAAACTGAAGTGCAGCTAGTCAATTACCTTCCAGCAGCTTTCTGAGCATGACGAGCTCACTAATGCTTCTCTTTCCAGGTGTAGTGTAAATACTTTGTTACGATTCTTTGTTTTTGATGAAACAATGCAACGTCTGCAGTACAGTTAGCAGGACAAAAAATAAAAATGCGAGTAGAAAAGCACTAAGTCTCAGCGTCATAGAGATTCACAGAGCACATAGTTTCTGTAGTTCAAACCTTCCCAAACACATGGTAGCAACAGGACCTCCATATCCAAACATGCCAAAGAAAGGCTGTCATCCAAAAAAAAAATGCAAATTAATAAGAGACATCCAGATACTTCATTAAAGCTATACATCACTGCATTGCATGTCCTGGAACAATTACCCAGCTTGTAATAGAGCTTATTCCATTAAATTCATAAATTTAAGTTTCTCAGCTTCAGAAAGTTCACTTAATTTTTCAGTTTTATCAGGTCAGTATATCTTGTCAATCAGTGTCTTAGAAGTTTTGCATCAAGTGAACCTCAGTTAATATTTGTGATAAGAAAACGATAGTTGACATCAAGTGGAGTTATCAAGTCTTCTTCCAGATGCAGAGTTTAGTTGTTTGCAACAGATTCATCACTATTTAGTTATTTCCCATTTGATTGTTTCTGAAGGAACTAGGTACTTGGTCTGGAAGCTTGGACAAAGAACATCTAATGTACCTAAATATCTTAGCAAGAAATCAAGCCCCCCGATCGCCAAGATCCACTTTCTTCCCAAAAATTACTAAAGCCCAAAATTTCTGTGAAAGTTGTTGAGAGAATGCATACGAGAATGCAAATGGCAGTAGAAAAATTTCAGTATTCAGACTTTCTTGGAGAAGATTCCTGCAGAGAGACCATGCAGTTTGATCATACATCTCTAGTACATTTTTGCTTACAATTCTTCCTAAAAATTACTAAAGCTCAAAATTTCTCTGAAAGTTGTTTCAGTATTCAGACTTTCTTGGTGAAGTTTCCTGCAGAAAGTCCATGCAGTTTGATCATACATTGCTAGTAGTTAGTTATCATACTCCTCTACTTTAGTGAGGTCAAGGATTTAGATGAGGTAGGACCAGTACAGGAAAAGATGGTAATGATATCAATTTCGCACATGCATGTCAACAATCAATGGGATGCCTGACAGCCCACTGTTACCATTAGATATGGGGGTTTGCCCCCTATGGCTTTCCCTCTTGCTGATCTGTGCAATGATGCTCCCATTTTTCCCCTGGGAAAATAAAACAATCAAAAGGACAATGAAGAGATTTTCAGCTGACATATGCATAACCATAGAACAACCTGATGCAACCCTTATGACATCTTTCAGAGTCAAAGAACAATTACAAACTTGAAATGGAAGACCAAAACAACATCACAATCACACTTCCACCTGCTAATCAAGCTATCTATATTCACAGTATTATTATATGATCAACTAATCCATTACCAGTCAATAGCATAGTTTGGAAATCCATGCATAACATTCCTGTTTCTGAAATTTGAAGCATCATGATACAATTATCGGTCATTAAAACATGCAAAGGATAAACTAGAAATTATGAATTACTAGGTAAGTAACTACAACTAACTAGATATGGATACTTACTCATAAATTCATGAATATTTGCAGACGTCTCATATGACAGCAATTAAGAACAGCTAGGATTGCATATCAAGCTGGAAGTGCTCTGTCAGATCCTTCATAACTTAATAATTCTCTTTTTGAGGCAGCACACACTTTAATGCTTTAAAAGGAAGAATGTTCAATAAATAACTATAAAACCCGCAAACAAGAACCTCTCTTGTAATCCGAAGAAAAATGAGAGACAACTAGAAATAGAGTGGCGCACAAAACCGCTCTTGCCACAAGGTAATTAAGAAAAGTGAAGATGATCAAATTATTGTCCATGCAAAGGTTATGAACTGCATTTTAACAAATAAGATGTAAAACATCATACCACTTCACCAGGTTCCCATCTGTGCCATCCATTCCAGGTCCTGTGTCAAAAATTGAAATTCTGTCTGCTTGCAATTCCACACTATGTACAACACAAGTATTTATCAGCTTTAAATGCTAGCAAGAAATAAAGTATTTGGTGAGAGAACAAAAGTTAGCAAGAAATAATATGATGCTACAAAGAGAAACGAAAAAACAAACAGACAAGAAAAGTGTAGCAGAGCTCTCCCATTATCATGTACATACAATGGTAGCATGTATTCTATTACACATTGAAGAATTATAATTTGTGTAATAGGAAAGGTTTTCATTAAGTAAATTTTATTCAATAATGTAAGTATAGAGCATCAATACAAGAATATTTGTTTTGCCATTCCTTCCCAAGTCCACACTAAAGTTGAATCATGGTTGAGGTGTCTGAAAAATGTACCAATTCGTCTTGGGCTGAAAAAAATCTTAATCAAAGTCTTTAGGGTCCATAACTGTACTCTCTCAAGCGTGGGGGCTGATCAAGAGGAAATAGTTAAAAATGAAAGAAAAGTAAACTTGCAGCCACCAGACCTTTTTCTTCAAGCTTTGCAGTTTGTTATACGCCAGAATGGAAGTTTTGGATGATAAATTTATGAATATGTCCCTCAAAGTCATTTCCTTGCCAACTTCTCCAGTATTCACTATTGTAACTACTCAAGTATCACAACCATAAAGCATTTAATCAATACCTTATGGAGTTTATTAGTCTTTTCACTCACAGGATCTATGTTTACTTATAATTACTTAAAAACCCACCTTGCAAGCGCATACCTTATTAATCTTCGCTCAAATTTGCCATTAGACCAGAGAGCTTGCAGGGAGTTGTCCTGATAGACAGGTAAGTGACTTTAGTACACACATGATAATAATAAACAGAGAAGATAATGGTAACACATGCTCACTATTAGGTCAGCAAGGGCAGTTTCAAATGTGTAGTCGTCAGGAAGCTCCTTCAACAAGTCTGTGTCCGGAGTAAGATCCCACATTTCCTGCAGAGCCGAACAGCACAACCAACAAGAAATCACAAAGTAGAAACGAGAAATAAGCGAATCAAAGCACCCTGCATCACTAATGCAGAGACACAGTAGAGTAGGATTGGGTTGCAGTACAAAATGCATACCTCATATGCATCAGGCTCGGCTGACCCATCCTATATCGAGATGGATACAGAAATCATGAACTCATTAATGCAAAAAAAACAGACTTAGTCAATTGTGCTAACAGAATCTTACATGAAGCCAGAGGAAGTGCCACGTGTTTGGTATAAAATCCTGAAAATTAACTTTGATTCTCATCTTATTTGCATGAACGTCAGTAAAATATAGGTCTTGGTACTTCCAATTGATTGCTCTCTTTGGTTCTAGAGACCTTCTTTGCTTCGCGACATTAAAATATTCCCTCTTCACAACACCAACAAACTCCTCGATTGGCATTTCACTGCGCAGCTCGCTCAATTTGAGCTCAACCGTCGTGCCATTCGGTAAAAGTACGCGGAACTTGAAAATCTTTGTCTCACCAGCATCATCTTCTACCTTAACAACTCCATATGGACTCTTTCTCGGCCTCTCCATGCTAGAATCTTCACGAGGCCTCTTGTTCATCAAGCTCTGGGGTGTCTTTGAGTACATCAATCACTCAGAAACAAAGCTTCAGAAAATAGTAGCACATTTACAAATCGTTCTTTTGTACTTGATTGGTCGAGAACCAATGCCTGGTGATTTTTAAGAATTAGCAACTGCCTTAGGCACTTTGATATGAAAAGAGCAAGAAAACAGAGAAGGCTAAAAAAATTTAGCAACTTTAAAAGAAAGATCTTGATCCCTGAAAAAAACTCAACCTGTCCTTCCCGAAAGCCAAAGGTAAAAAGGAAGACTTCCTGAAAAATCGAAAAGTCGCCAGGCATACAACTTCACTTTTTTTCTTTTTTTCAATTCTCAGCACAACAGCAACAAATTCGCACATTATATACGTATGCATACAGAAGCACCAGCAGAACATTCCGCATAAATATAAAATCTTTTGGCCCTCAGCGGAATCTTTGTTTTCCCATTTCTGACTTACTAATCCATCACAATTTTTGTTAAGAAAAGAAAAAAAGAAGAAGAAGAAAAAGAAGACGATACACCATTACGGCACAAAAACTGAAAATGTAGATACTTACTGAGGCAGCATACAGTACAAAATCATAATCAATAAACCAAAGCACACACATACGCATAAAACTTTCACAGAACAACGACAAAAACTTTGATCTTCAACACAAAACAAACCAAAAACGTCCCCCCACCAAAAAAGAACCCTAGTTGCCAACATCATTTGCAAACACGTATGCATGGACTAAGAAAGAAACACAGATAGTATACCTCCAAATGAACATGTACATCATAAACAAACAGTTCCAAGTAAGAGCTTTACGAAGAAATTAACTTACACTTTCTTCCTTGCTTTTTCCTCTTTTTACTGGGCTGCCTGCTGAAGCAGAACCAAATTCTTCTTCTCCCTCTTTCCCTGTAGAGACGGATAGACGCAGACAGAGGAGAGAGAGAAAGTGTGTGTTTCAGTGAGTGAAGTCAGTGAGCAGCGTAAACGACAACCAGTAGAAAGTAGAAACATTATACGGTGGTGCATGGAAAAGGAAAACAGGCGGCGCACGGCGCTAAGTTGCGCGGTTCGTGAATTGCGCCCCTTAATTGCTTCCATAAGAAGCTAGAAAGTGTCCTGTTTGGCACGATTGTTTGAGTTCGTAATTTCTTTCATTTTCACTATTTTATTTTTGAAAAAATAATAAAAATAAAAGAATACGTATATTTCTTTATATATTTTTAAAAATTAAATTTAATAACATTTTTATTTCAATTATTTTATTTTTTATTTATACATATAAAATTTTCGATCGTTACACCTATAAACTAATAATATATCTTTTCATGGTATTTTGATATGACATCATTAACAAATATAATTATAAAACTATTAATTCTATTTAAATTAAAAATATAATTGCTTTGAAATACTAACGAATAAATTATCAACTAATCCAAACATAATTTTATTTTCACACTATTTTTTTATGAAATTAAAAAATTAAATAGATGAGGGATAAATAATGATAAAATATTAATATTTTATTATTTTAATTTATGTATTCTTCTAAAATATTGTGCATTAAAAAAATATTAATTTTAGTAATTGGTTATACACTGCAATATGTATTCATTATTGCACACAAATTTTCTTAGTGGAAGAAAATCAATAATCACACCTAGTTGGTGTTAGTGATCTAAGCCAAACAGTCCTTTGCGACGTGCTTGCTACAGTGCGCCCTGCGCTCTGTAGTTTCGCCACGTGGAGTGAAAAAGAGGGGAAGTCCACAAAATGCAGCCTTATCTGAGTTGGAACACTTAAATAAGGGAGGTGGCATAGAGCGCAACCCCGCTCCGGTTATCATCATCTGCATGGAGGCGCACGATAGAAGATATCATTGGTGACTGTATCGGCCCATGACAACCGTTCGATCAGACCGTGCACAGACAACAATTGGATTCTCTCTCTTTCAGATTCCGCTAAAATCGCAATTCGACGTTCCATTTCCCTTTTTATTAGAAATAAAAATAAGTATATTGTCATAGAAAATTATTATTTTATCAATAAAATTATAATTAAATTACATCAACGCACCAAAAGTAGGTTTGACAACACAAAGCACATAATATCACTTATAAAATTATAAATAGAATTTTTAACTTGTAAATATAAAAATTAATTTTACTCAGACTCTCTCTGAAAATATCTAATTATATTTGTTATAAAAATTAAAATTATACTTACACTCTTATGAAATTCTACATTTATACCTGACCCTAATGAAAGGAAGTCGAGTGTAAATTATGATTTTTTTTAAAAAATTATAAATTTAATTTTAAATTTATTTAAAAAAGAGTATAATTTTATATTTTTAAATGAGGTCCTGATATTTATTAACCATAATCATAATTCCCATCAATACCTCCTTAGCGAAAAATATATATATATATATTAAAATACTTTTCGAAGTATATTATATTGACACTAAATCAATTAATGTACTTATAAATTTTTTAATGAAAGTGAAGTATTTTTTGCATGTAGACCTAATTTTGGGACTACACCATTTATGGGAATTTTGATTTATGAAACAACATATAAATAAAATAACAATTGACTTTGACGTCAAGATTATTTAAAAAGTATTAAAGCTGAGCATTTATGTCGTTGTATGCGTCGACGTGCTCTTTCTTTTTTAAAGTGATTGTACTATTAATTGAATATAAGTCAATTAGGATAAATATATATTTTTTAATTTTTTATTGATATTAAATAAATTTAGTGAATTTTAATTAAAAAATCTATTTAATAAATTAAAAAAATCATAATAACTAAACATAATTTCTCAAATTACAATACAAATGTATGGAAGCTTAGGACATGTGTGTGTGGTTATCCCAATATCTTGTAAGCCATCTCAAAATTTGTACTGTGGGCTTTGAGTTTAATGTGTAAATGGGTTGAGCCGAATGTCCGAAAGTGGGCTCCAATGATCCAAGTGAGTGGATTTCAGTACACCACTAAAGATGCTCATGGAGAGAAAAGGACATGGAAAGAAGTTGAAAGCGGTTGTCAATCTATTAAATTTCAATTTCAAGAAATCACACTTGTTGATGAAGATGAATTCACTTATGCTACATTGGATGGGAGATTTTTAATTGGAAAATGATGAATTTAGAAAAATAATTTCTTATATAATAAAATAGAATTTATAAATATAATTCAAACTGATAGATGAAAGATTTTTGAAATCCTTTTCTACTATAAAATTATTCAGACAAATTAAAAGAATTTGGTATTAGAGTTTGAAACCCCTACCCTACCTTCAGATTCACAAATCCAAATACAATGTTAAAATGAATATTAGTAGATTATCATAGAGTACTCGTAAAAGACAGTTTCTTAAAGTAATTATGATAAAACTACTGTGTGAGTGGTGTGTTATAATCAGAAATAGAGCGCGAAATACAATAGAGTCGAGCGTATAAAACATAATGCATACATAAGCAATTTGATCGTGCAAGTATATTTCTAAAACTGTAAAATCATATATAATCATAATCATAGTGTTCGGTTTCATATTTGGCCCATTTCTGAGATGGGCCGGAACATGGCAAATATTTATCTTGATTTGTTTTGGAAGTTTTTGTGGTGTTTTGAGATATTTTGAAACAGCGCCTCATTTATTTTTTGTCCAAAAGTTTACACTAATTATAGGCCCTACAACTAAAACAATTATGTACATACTCATACATATATATAAAAGAGACATGATTTGACAATGCACAGTAATTTTTATCTCCCGCTAAACAACATCGAACATACCATACTTATTTTATATTATCTCTAGAAACAAATCCAAATATATACACTATCTCTAACACATACTTATTTATTTTTGTTTTTCTCTCTCTATCTCCACAGAACAAACCAAAATAAGTCAAAAATGAGCCAAACATAATGAATATTTTTTTGTTTTTAAATTTTAATGTCATGACAATGGTGATATATTGTACATGCACAACCAATAATGTGACAACAACTTATGACCAATTAAAAAGGAATGGAAAAAAAGGTGTAGGAGAAATGAAGCATTGAAGATTTCTCACCTCCCTCCTAAAAATGATGGCCTCCAAAATTTAGCCTTTAAATTGAAGCAAAAGGCAGCAGATCCACCTAAAAACTGCACACTGCACCCCCCCCCCCCCCCCCCACATTTCATTCGTTTTCACTTTTACTCCCTCCAGAATGATAAATTATAATCCAAACAGGGCTTCATCAAATTCGAATTAATCATATAATAAGTATAATACATTTATCATATAATTAATATATAGTTTAAAAAATTTGATCAATCACATGATAAGTATACCATATTTACCGTACAATTGATTTTATTCTATCAAACTTAGTTTGACTGAATTTTTTTTCCTAATTTAGATAGAGATCGGTCAAATTTAAATTAATTATATAATAAGTGTAATATAAATATCATGTGATTAATGTATAATTCAATAAAATTAACCAATCACATAATAAATATATCGCACTTACTATACGAATAATAGCTAATTTGAGTGGGAATTTTGAGTCGTCTACTTGATTAAGATCTATTTGCATCTCAAATTTGCTGGTGAAGATCAAACTTCACAGCTCAGCAAACTTTATTAAAAAGGACATTCATGTCACACTGCTCCCTTCAATTCCCATTAATTTTTTCACACCCATGTCACTATTTTCCCTTTGTGTGATAACAACACTTGTCACTCATCCAATGTTTCTCTAAATTTTTAATTTTACTTATTTATTTATTTTTTCGTTGGGTTCGCTACTAGTAAAAAAATTTATTTTTTTAATTTTAAAAAATAAATAAAAATAAATTACATTGATACCCTTGAGACTAGACTTACTACATAAAAATTCTTTATCATTTCTGAAACTACAGCTACACCCCATACAAGGATGATGGTGTAATGTACTTAAGGGAGTCGTTGTGGATAATTTTGTCACTTAATAGGGGTTTAATTATAATTACAGTTACAACCTCACAAAATATATCTATAATTTTGCGGAGAGTAGAAGGTGTCAGTATATCTGCACCTAACCTCGTTGAGGTGTAAACATTATTTGCCCCAAAAAATAATTATGCATATTCCAATTTTTTAATAATTTATTTAAATGAGATTTTGATATATTTTAATTCAATATCTACTTACGGGGGATTAGATAGATTATTTATTTGAAAATTAATTTGTAAATGTGTGACGAGATCTTAGTTAATTTATATTTGAACCATGTTTGTTTGAAGTAAATCAATCGGAGAACAAGTGTATCACACGATTCATCATTTTTCCTAAATTATACACCAATCGCACGACGAATGTATTATAATTTTTATGTAATTAATTTAGTTCTGATCAAATTCGATTTGAATCATAATTTCCCTGATATCTAATTTATGCAATAAATTGAGATTTATGTAGTTATTTATTGGTACAACTTGTTGAAGATTGAATTGGGTTGTAAATAATGACATTTTTGTCATTTTCTCAAACCTACTATCGCCCCCGTGAAAATTCTATATTTGACTTTGTGGTCCTTCATTTGTGGATTATTACACGTTTGGCCACTTAACAAAAGTTAAAATGGAGATTATTGGAGTTCTAAGTTAGAATCAAGCATTAATGTCACTTTTTTAAGGTAGTGTACCCATTTTTTCATGATGACTAAAGGTGATATTTGCCCATACCAACTGCGGTCCATCATCATAGAATTAGACAAACGTGTGGTGGTTTTATTACACCTCAACTACACGAAAATTAATGAATATTAATCAAGAATACTTTAATTTTATGTAATAAAAGGACAAGAAAAATGGACTCCATCTCTTGATTGGCTTACGCTAACTCCTAAATTGAACCTAACCAACTATTTATTTCTTATTAAGATCCATATTTAACTTAGGTACTTGCTAACCCAACTATTTTAGTTATCAAAATATATTTTATTACATATTTTGACATTGACATTTATCTAAAGATCATATTGATTCACTTGCACAACAAATGCAATTCAACCATCCATTTTGATCATTTCAGACTTCCACGATGTTAATTATTTATCAAAGATTTTTGCTGGATTTACTTACATGATGCTGTTTAGATACAAATATATGAATTAAATCGAATCATAGTTTAATGTTAATTGCAACCTAATATACATCCGACTTGAAAAATTTTAACAAATTACATTTGATTGATTTTTGAATAAATTATATGACAAATGCAATATGATTTATATAGAATTTAAGAAAAGTGACCAATTTTATGACAATCCAAACTATTTGGAATTAAAATTCTATTGAATTCCTAATCTGACCGTATTTCAATACGGGTCGAGTTAGACTCGATTGATGAAGAAACTAGTGATCCATCTAGAAGTAGAACTTCCCAAAATACACACTCTCCCCCATGATTAGTGACAAAAATCTAGTCTTTATGCAATGTTTATCAATGTCCGAGAACGTAGATGAACACCCTGGTGAAGAGGGCAACTTCCACGTGTCGCGGCGCCATTGGCCGAGCCCAACTGTACATGGTATCCCAAGAAGACGCTAAACCCCCTCGCCTCGTGAGAATGATTAAATACGAACGGCAAATGCGCGGGCCAGCAGTTACTACTACTCTTCACTCCCATCCCACCATACTTTCTTCTCTCTCCTCCTCTCTCTCTCTAAAAATACACAGACACACACACACACAGTTCTTTTCTCTATCAACCCCTTTTTAATTTTCTTCAACCTTCGTCACATGTTGTTCACTTATAGCAGTACGTTGTCATTTACTCCCAATTGTTAGCGCTTTCATTCATACAGCGAAGAAATGGGGTTCAAGTAGAGAGAAAGGATGCGAGAAATTCTAGCTCCAGCTCTTTAACTTTGTTTTGTACTAGGTTTTGTGTCTATAGCTAGACGATGATGATCGTGCTGCTCTCTTTTTTCATAACTGTATGATATATCATGTATGTCACATGCTATTCATTGTTTGTTTTGCCTTGTTTTAGGTGATCATTTTTGGCCGGAAAATGGGGAAGAAAGGCGGCGGAGGCGGCTGGTTTTCGTCGGTGAAGAAGGTCTTCAAGCAATCTCCAAACAAGGAATTGCAGCATGAAAAAAAGGTTTGTTCTTTAGTTAGTATTCCTTGGTCACCTTTGAGTTTCTGTTCTAGGACAAAATTAAAGTAGTGAAATGTGAGTAGAATGTAGGAAGGAAAGCATTTTGTCAGGCTGTGATAATACCATGTTTGATTTGCACTTTTTCTTGAATTTCTGGGATAATTTAGAGGCCCAGATGATATAAGATCATTTCTTGATCAATGGCCTGGATTTGCATTCAGCAGTTGAGATTCTTGTTTCTTACAGTCCCATAATCATTGTTAATTAAGTGCCATTTTCTTTAACAATTTCTGACCATTGTTTTGTCCTATGCACTTCCCTTCATGACTGCATCGTCCAGCAGTAACAATGTCTGATCAAGCTGATCTATTTATGTATATATATACATCATCATCATCATCTGTTCATATACTCATAGCAAAAACTGGTGACTGATGGCTTTTCCATCATGAAACCACATTAAATACCTCAGATTTCAGATCATGTATGTATGTATGTATGTGTGTGTATGGTCCCCTATCAATAATGCCAAAACAAACAGCAGTTCTCATGTCATATTGCTTTCTTTACAACATGCCCATCACATCAAACTTCAAACCACATTCATCATCATGTGCTCCTCTTTGTTCAATCCCCATCCTTGCAACTCAGTTGCTGACTTTTTGCACGGCCCAGATAGATTAGGCCCCAGGAATTTTACTCTTGGAATTAACTTTGTGCATTACGCTTTAATCTTTCGTTTGATTTTGCACATTAAAAAAGCTGTTGATCTCGGACGATTCTTGCTTGTCATTGATGAGATCTTCTCAGAAGGAAACTGTCGAAAAATGGCATTATGAAGCACCGGAGGTCGTGTCCCTTGAGCATTTCCCGGCGGAGAGTTCTCCAGATGTGACGAATGGGGAGAGCATTCGTTCGTCTCCAGTGGCAGAGGATCAGAATCATGCTATGGCCGTGGCTGTGGCGACTGCAGCTGCGGCTGAGGCGGCTGTGGCAGCTGCTCAGGCTGCTGCTAAGGTGGTTAGATTAGCTGGATACGGGCGCCAGTCTAAGGAAGAAAGGGCTGCAACTCTGATACAATCTTATTACAGAGGATATCTGGTAAAAGAGTAGTCCTTTTTAACACAAACATTTGATATTTAAGGCCAAGTCCTGATCATATGACTCGACGTTGTAGGCTAGACGGGCTTTACGTGCTTTGAAGGGCTTGGTGAGGCTGCAGGCTCTTGTAAGGGGCCACAACGTGCGAAAACAGGCGCAGATGACAATGCGGTGCATGCAAGCGCTTGTACGCGTGCAGGCTAGGGTTCGTGCACGTAGGCTTCAAATTGCCCACGACAAGGCACGGGGAAAGTTGGAGGATGAGCAGAAAAGATTCAGACATGACGAAGAAGTTCAGAGGATGAGGAGTCGAACGAAGAAGCTTGAGAGTTGTGAGGAGTGGGATAGGAGGAACCAGAGTATGAGTAAAATCAGGGACAGTCCTGCAAGAAGATTACATGATTCGGAGATGAAGAGGGACAGAGCTCTTGCCTATGCTTCAGCCTATCAGGTTTTCTTTTGAAACTTTGATGCAATGTTTCTATTTCTGTGATGAAACCCAGACGAGGTTGTTAGATTTACAGTGTGATTGATGATGAGCAGCAACAGCAAATGATGCATTCTGATATGAATGATGAAAATGTGGAGTTGTATGACGAGGGGACGGACAAGTCAAAGTGGGGATGGAACTGGCTCGAGCGGTGGATGGCGGCTCAGCCCTACCATCCACGGCCCGTGGTGGCGCGTGAGAACACCACCACCGATAACATGTCCGAGAAAACAGTTGAAATGGATTTGATCATGCCATTGGGGTCGGAGAATGTTAACATGGGCCGACTCAGCGGAGACTACATCGAATCAAGCCCATATACATCTCGACAGCCACGACGATCGGGCCTGGATGACGCCCCTAGCTACATGGCCCCAACTCAGTCTGCAAAAGCAAAAGTCCGAATTCAAGGCCCAGTCAAGCAACGGAGCCCACCAGGAGCCCAATGGAACTCATCGACAAAGAGGGGTAGTGTTATTGGGTTGGGCTACGAGTCGTCGAGCTCAGGTGGAGGTACAACAACATATCTGGCCCAAAGAAGCCCAAACCCAAAAGAAAACAATCGTGGGCCTGGGAAATGGATGCGTAGCCCGGAATCAAGCAGTGAGGATCGGGCCGTGGCTTGGAGACATAATTTTGGGTGAATTTTTCTTTTTTCCCATGAAATTGTGTGGTTAAGTGTATTGTGTGTTAATACTTTGTCTATTTAATAGTTTTGTGTGATAAATAATAATGTTGTGAACATATTTAAAGGATGGGTATCTGTTGTGTTGTTATTATGTTTGTTAAATTTGCATCGTCTTTTCTTATTTTGGAAGAATTTTCAGCTGCAAATTAAATTATTGTAAAAATCTCTTATTTGTTTCGAGCTAAGTTAATCTCATTAATTTCTATATATGCAAGATTAGTTAAAATTATCATTTTTACTAGAGAGACACCTTTCTTTTTTTCTTTTTTTTAAAAAAAATTCATGTTCATTTTCCTTTATTTCATCGACTTTTCTAATACTCGACTCATTATAACATGTATATTATGATTCAAAATTATTTGGATTAAAAAATATTGGACGATTCTTGAAATTTATATACACAATTGTAAAGATTTATATATATAATTGAAAATACTACCCATATAGATTGTTCACGCAATAATGTGTGTGGAGGGTATATTTTCATCATTATAATAATTTTTTAATTGTAAAATATTTATTTAATTTATAATAAGTCAATCGGATGTAAAGACAAATTTTTATTCAATTTTTTATTTGATATCAATAAATTTAATAAATTTTTAATTAATGAATAGATTTATTTGTTGGACGGAAACAAACAATAGGGATACTATATTAAATTTTTTAAATTATAGAAAGTTTTTAGGGAAGGACAGTATATCTCTTATGGAATATGATTGCAAGGGATACAATTAATTTTTACCATATTTTGGTCCATCTTTTAAAAATAAAATAAATTAAATTTGAAAACTTGCCAAACTAAAACACAAGAAAGTCGTTTTTTGACCCATAAATTACGAGGAATTTTAGGACAAATGGGGTGGTAACGCAATCGCATTCGTAGGCATAGGATCATGTAATCATATGGCAAAATATCAATGTGGCTCAGTCGTTGTGTCTGTGGAGCACCGTGTTCCCGCCCACATATTGGCCATCCAATAAGTGACACGTGTCTGACCTCAGTCTTCAGCCACCTGTCGATCGCCATCACTGCCAGTTTCACGAACTATGTCTGACTATGTAAACCCACCACCGGACCCACTGATTTCTCTTTTTTCGCGCTTTCACCGGATCCTATACATTGTGCCTTCAAGTTTTCGTTTCTTCTTTTTTGGCCTCTGTTGCAAATCATCACTGATTCTTTGCTTCTGCAGTCGGCTCTTTCTCTCTCTCTCTACTCTCTCTCATGGAGACTCTGCAGATCATCCCGTCAAGAACTGTTGGCCCCGGATTGAGAGAAAACAGCGTTTCCAGTTCTTTTAGTAGTGTTAGGCAAGTGGGATTTGCTTCGTTGTTGTTTAGGAACAGAAAGGTTCAATCTTTTTGTATTAGAGCAAGATCATTCACTGAGGATAGAAATGAGGAGGATCTTATCAGTAGAAGTAGTAATAGTGCTCAAAATGAGGAACGAGACGAGCTTCTTTTATTGGGAACCGAGAGAGATAGTTCTGGCTCCGTTGTTGGGTTTCAGTTGATTCCGCACTCTGGTAATAGAGATAATGAATAGTTTCAATCCATTTTCATGTTTTTCTGTTTATTTTTTGCAACCTTTTGCCTTCTTGTGCTTGATGGTTGTTTTGTGCATGTGATTTTGTTCTAGAATAGAACATCTATTATTATTTGTGTGGTACATTCATGATGTGAATTAGGTGCTTCTTGATTGTCGAAGATAAGTGAAACAGAGGTGTTTGGTTATAAGGTTCTTTCATTCAGTTCTCGTTTCTTGTTTGTCTTTCTGATATTGACAATCTCTCTCCGTCTCTCGCCCTCGGCTCTCTTGTGGGGTGAACTTATGGATGTATTTTTAGAGACTAGAATACCTTCTCTTTTGGGAATTACAGACTAGATGTTATCGCTATTTCTTTATTGTGATTTTTGTATTTTAGGACTATCGGCTTTGTAGGTGTATATAAGATTAGTGGAAGTGATGAGCAGGAAAAGAAAACTCCTCTTTGACAGACGGCGGCTCGTTTCCTGAGTGTAATAGTTTGGTTCTTAAGTTTGGGAAAGGAAAAGAAAAATGGGACTTGGGATTATTCAAAATGTTATGAATTGAATATGTGAACAAATTTTTTATGTTGATTTAGCTGTGTGGTGGACTTTTTGTTTCTCTAACAAACATGTGTATTGAGGTCATTTGCATGAGTTTTTTTTCCACGGAATAGTGAGGCAAGTTCTAAGTACAAGTTTATCTAATGTCAGCAATCAGCCATGAGAAAATCCTGGAAACTCGAGAAATTGTAACTAATTCAGTGGATGAGCTGGCTGAAAACGTTGAAACAAGTGATCAAGCTTCAACCAGGACAACCTACAATGTCATTTTTGTAACTGCTGAAGCAGCTCCATATTCAAAGACCGGAGGCTTGGGAGATGTTTGTGGCTCTTTACCTATAGCAATGGCGGCACGGGGGCATCGTGTAATGGTTGTCTGTCCAAGATATTTGAATGGAAGTCCATCAGATAAAGCATATGCCAATGCTGTTGAACTGGAACAACGGAGCCAGATCTATTGTTTTGGTGGTGTGCAGGAGGTCGGATTCTTTCATGAATTCAGGGCTGGAGTTGATTGGGTAAAACCATTGACATCTCAGTGCTGTTACCCGGAAGAAGACGGCCATTCTCCATCCTCCCTACCCCAATACAAAAAGAAAAAGAAAAAATAAACACTCATAGAAAGAAAAAAAAGAAGAAGTATCGGTTGTTATCTTTCCTGAAATTGTTCACCGTGGGATAAGGATTGCCTTCTGAAAATTGAAAGAAAAAATTATCCATCCGTTAGTTATCTTCCTTAATTGTTTTATTTGTTATCATTGTAACATTTGTTCTATTTTTCAGGTCTTTATTGACCACCTTTCATACCAGCGACTGGGAACTCCATATGGCGATACTTTTGGTGCTTTTGGTGATAATCAGGTAAATGATTGGTTCTCTTCGATGGAGAAACTAACTGATTGTTTGACAACAACGGCATATTGTTGATATTTTGTTCTCTTTTTGGCCAAACAGTTCCGGTTCACTTTGCTTTGCCATGCTGCTTGTGAAGCTCCTTTAGTGCTGCCACTAGGAGGATTTAATTATGGAGAAAAGTGCCTCTTTTTGGCAAATGATTGGCATGCTGGCCTAGTTCCTGTGTATGTGACTAATATTTGCTTTCATTTTCTGGATGATTCCTGCTTAAAGTCTCTCACCATAGGCAATTACTAGTTAGTGATATGTTGTTGCAGTGAGAAAGCTCATTGCATACGATCCTTCATGTGCTGGGGTAATTAAACTTCTTGAAAAGAATTTAAATGTATTAACGCATGATCTATAAGCATATCTGGACGTAAGGTTGATTTTATAGTTTTCTTTTCTTTCTTCTCACGGAGCACGGGACTCATGAATTCATTCTCTGTTTTCCACTTCATGATGAAAAAAGGGATTCAGGTTTCAACAACTGTCATGTTGGTTAATATTGCTTTATTAGCAGTCATCTACTTTTTGCCATGTCGATAAAGCTGGATGTGAGTACTGATATTCATCTGTCCATAATTTCAGACTCTTAGCAGCCAAGTATCGTCCATGTGGTGTATACAAGGATGCTCGGAGTATCATTGTAATACATAACATAGCCCATCAAGTAAGATCCTTTTTCTTTCTCTGAATCTACCGGCTGTAATTGTCTTGAGTAAGATACAATTTTAATAGCAATTCTCATATCTCTTACAGAGGGAAGGGGAAGGACTCTCTTAAATTATGACTTTTTATGCACCCTATAGAAACTCTAGTACCTTTTATCAATTGAAGGTATCGGAATACAATAATACACTTGTGTAGTATGGTTCAAAGTTCAAACTAGCGACAATTTCTTCTGTAACTTCTGAAAATGTAGTCAAATTAACTTTGGTTATCCATAGGATGTTGTAATGATGCATAACGAGAATACGTGCTTAATTTCTAATAATGAATAGCAATGATGCATGATTCATTTCGTCAACAGGGAGTAGAGCCCGCAGCTACATATAGGAATCTGGGAGTGCCTGGTGGGTGGTATAAGGCGCTGGAATGGGTGTTTCCCCCCTGGGCAAGGACACATGCTCTAGACCCTGGTGAAGCCGTCAATGTTTTGAAAGCTGCAATTGTCACATCGGACAGGATAGTGACGGTTAGCCAGGTAAATTTCAATACAAGAAGTGTGATGCTGAGTATTCTTATGTTATGAAAGATAAGGAGTTACGGGGTTATAGACAACCAGCACTCAGTTTTCAGATGTTGCAAGAAACCTTTGAGAATTGTCAATACTTGGACCTGGGCTGCACATATAAACCCCAAACAACTCATCATACTCCTGTTCCTCTCGATTTTTGTTATAGGGTTACTCCTGGGAAATAACAACGCCTGAGGGTGGATATGGGTTACATGAGCTCTTGAGCAGTCGTAGTACAGTTTTAACTGGTAAGTTTTCTTGTTTGGTGTCTGGATTTGTATTCATTTATGTTCTAGATACATAATTCTCCACATAAAGAACACATAACTTGGTCAGACTCCCAGATCCGTTTTTCTCAATTCTCTATTTCGCTTCTTTTTCCATTATTAACTGGTCCAATGCATGTTGATTTTGCTCAAAGATAACATGTACTCATGCAGGAATCACAAACGGAATTGATTGCAATGAGTGGAATCCATCTAGAGATGAGCATATTGCTTCTCAGTACTCTGTTCATGACCTCTCAGGAAAGGTGGGTTTCTCCAAAGTAACTTATTACTATCAATTTTGCTTTCAGAAATGCTTTTTAGCTTATTGATAAACACCATATCCCAAAAAATTGACTTACATATACTCATGATTCAGCGTTTCCTGAGGTACTGCCATTGGTTGTTACTGTTACTATTCTCTAAATCTTGCTTCCTGTCATTGCAGCTTGAATGCAAGATTTCACTGCAAAAAGAACTCGGCCTTCCCGTTCGATCTGATTGTCCTCTGGTAAGAACTAAGAACATAATCATGCTATTCTTTGATTAGATAATTGGAGTACTTTTCTGCTGATGAAGGATTCTAAAAGTCAACTTTCCATAGATTGGGTTTATTGGGAGACTCGACTACCAGAAAGGCATTGACATTCTTCTTTCAGCTGTCCCAGATCTAATGCATGAAGATATCCAACTTGTGAGTTGCCTTTTCGCCAATGTTTCGTAGACGTGTGTGATGTTTTAAGAGTTAGTTCTGTGATCTGTTCAAGTTGCAGATATTATTTCTTCGTTTCCTCTTTCTCTTCAAATAGCAAACTTGGTTAATTCATCCAATTGTAATGAGAAACATGTGCAATTCCATTTAAGTTTTAATCCCTCAAAGCAAGTTTCTTCTGTCTTTCAGGTAATGCTTGGGTCAGGAGAGAAACAATATGAAGACTGGATGAGACATTTAGAGGGCATTTACAAAGACAAGTTCCGGGGTTGGGTTGGGTTCAATGTTCCGATTTCTCATAGGATTACGGCAGGGTAATTCTAGTTTTAGATTCCACTTACCTTTACAACGACTATGTAATGATGTGAAGAATTTTGCAGCTGCGACATACTGATAATGCCATCAAGGTTCGAACCATGTGGTCTAAATCAGTTGTATGCAATGAGATATGGCACCATTCCTGTTGTTCACCACACGGGGGGACTTAGAGTGAGATCACAGAACCTAAACCTCGACACTTTCCTTTGATCACATAGGGAAATGTGCTAACGTAGTTCTCTGTACTAATCAGGACACTGTCCAGAATTTCGACCCATATGCGAACGAAGGCATTGGTGAAGGTACAGGGTAAGCTCAACTACTTAGGCATCTTCTTACTGAAATTTCGTGTATAATTCAACATGGATCCCTCATTAAATCTTCAGAAAACCAGGTCTACTGTCTTGTGCTTATGATAATTTCTTGGCTGTTAACAGGTGGACGTTTTCTCCTCTAACAAAAGAAAATTTACTGGCAGTAAGTTCCCATCTCATGAGTTTTGACTGTGCAATCGTTAATGGTTGAATAAACTCATTAGCACGATGCTATTTTCTTAGTCATTTCATCGTTGACTTGAAATCTACATTTCTGCAGGCACTAAGAACAGCTGTTTGGACATACAAAGAGCACAAGTCCTCTTGGGAAGGACTAATGAAGCGTGGAATGGAGAGGGACTTTTCATGGGACAGCGCAGCAACTCAATACGAGCAAGTTATTGAGTGGGCTTTTATCGACCCCCCTTATGCTGGCTAAGCCAAGAGTGAACAAGAAGCATCAGCAGCTGAGAGGGCCGCTTTTGCAATAAAGCTCGTCAGACCAGAGCAAGACATGCACAGAAAAGGCACGCCATATTGTCAATGGTGATCCTTGCATGAAGTTCTTTTGCAGAAGTGCAAGACATGAAAAGTTATGTTCTTTCATTCTTTGGGGTCTTGTAGACTTAAACGTGGAATTCCTTCCAATATTAACTGATTTATTCTTTTCTTAGCCACTCTATGGTCTTCTGTGTGCCGCTTGAGTGGACGCAGTGCACAAAACTTTCTGAGACCAACTCTGTTGCTCGATGACGATTTGATTTCCCTGATTTTGATTTTTGTTTGGATTGAACTTGACCAAGATCGAAGTTAACTAGATTACACATGTATAAGAATTCCCATATTTGATTTTGGCTTTTCAAAATGAGAGGGCTCCATTGCAAATTTGTGAAATCTATCGGACCGTAATTTGACCGAAGTTTCAATCCCACATCGTTTCTACGTTAGGAAGTTGGCGGAGCAGGAAAGAGTAAAGAGAAGAGGAGATGATTGATGCCACTCATCTTTGCGCTTGGGGCAATGACGCAGCTAGTGAGGTTCTAACCGAGGCGCGTCTATTGCTGGTTGAAAACTATTTCCAAACCCCCTCTTGGGCCTGGGCTCGCCCCTGGCCCTCGAGAATTTCTGGAAGGGCTCCCTCTAACCCAGGGTAAAGCCCTACAATTCCCAGTTTCAAGTTATTTCTCCATCGTGCATTCCAGCGGTAGCTGTTTTCATTATAATAGTGGAGTTTGCATTAAGACATTATGATTCAGTCTTGATATATCTGAAACTGTGCCGAGTTTGGCCGTAAGGGGATAAAAGCGCCCATCACCACACCATAGATTCAAATTGTAGGCTTCCACCGGTTGAAAAATAATGCAGCAACATGGAGATTATGGTACATCTAAATATACCCCTGTGCTTAGATAAGTTATGTATGCTCATCAGCTACAGCTACTATACAGTAGAATAGTTTGACCATTGTAACAAAACTGGAACCGGAACATTAATAAAAATCATGTAATTGTAATATAAAGTTTTGCAAGTTGAGGAACGATCAACGACGGGTGCACGGAGAGAGTAGGTGGTATTAACCACATGGAGTAAGCTTCTTATTGCCTGCGCCACGAGGGTTGTCATCCTTCCAGTCGTCCCAGGCCCTTGCCTTCTCTTGGGCAGCGTCATCATCCTCATCACCTGGCCTCGACTGCCTGTTATCCTTGTACCATGATGAGTTAGCTTCCTCGATAACCTTGGCGGTCCTTTCTTGCCATTTATTCATAATCTCCATCTCCTTTAGGCCAGCTTCCTCTATGCTCATTGTTGGTAATCTGTCAAAGCAGGATTTCAGTGGGATTTACACAGCTGCATCTCCTTCATACAACTACCAGCAGTTCCATCTTTTTGATATTGTGTTCAGTTTTATAATTTAACTAACATACCGGTAGTGAGGCTGGAAAACTTGAGCGGCAATTTTCTCCCTCTCGCTTGTTGGGTTTTTCCCCACAAGGCTTGCTGGTCCAAATATCATTGGCTGGTGTTTGTGTTCATGAAACTGCGAAACTTTTGCTCTACCCTCCAAAACATCTTGAGCAAAAGTAGCACACGTGATCGGAGCTGCTGGTTTTGTATATCGCACTCTTGCTGAAGCATCACGATGCCAGGCTTCTGCTTTCTTAGCGCGCTCATCAAGAATAGACTGGGAAAGTTCATTCTCTCCTTCCTGAAAAAGAAGGATGCTATTAGAAGTTGCACCTTTTATTGCAAGGTTACGCTGATATCAGCAGTTCTATCTGCTTCTTGATGTTTTATTCTGAATGTATACTCAATTATTGACAACGAAAACCAGAGAGGCATATATACAAAAGCCATACTTGAAAGTTGTACTGGAAAATGTCTCTCTGGAATCAAAATTGCAAGAAACACAAATGATGCTAGGATTTTTAATATATACTGGATGGAACATGTATAACACAAAATGATAAACTACAACACAAGAATTTTGATACCTGTGACTGCCTTTCCTTAACAACTAGCAGCATCTCTTCCTCTTTCTTCAGCATTTCCAGCAGATCCAATGCCTGGAATATACAAGTGGCAAAATTGTTATTTATACTGGCGGATGATGAAGTTTGAGAAGGGGGGAAAAAGAACGAAAAAAGATTGTGGCTGACAGAGATGACACCATGATCTCAAACCAACCTTACAAAGTGCCAATGAGATGGTGGTCAGCCATGCCTGAAAAGAACAACAGTCATTATTTAAGAAATTCATAGACAGACATGGAGGAGTAGATGGATTAGCATCCCATACATTATAGTGTCACAGTTTTGAATCAGTCATAGAAAGTTGAAAGCAAGCAGGAGTATGTCATTTACATAAAATAAATAAGGTATATTTATCGATAAAAGGACTCATATGGAAACTAACCTCCCTTTCCTCTTCTCCGTCATCATCCTCCGTATCCTCTTCCCCTGCCTCAACAGGCGTAGATAATGCAGATGCTCTAGTAGAACGCCCACGCCGTTCCTTTCGTTCCTTTATTTCAAGCAATTTTGACTCAGCAGCTTTCTGCCGCTTGAAGCGAGCAATCTGAAGTAACTCAGAACAATTAGAGGCATACCATAGTAGTTACAGCTCCAACAAAGTTTACGGCTTTGGCAGCAATGAGGAGTAGGACTTTGAAGTAACCCTCGAGCTTAGAATATGAAGTCAGAAACAGAATTAACCTAAATTGGTATTCATTCTACCTTCTTAGCTCTGCGATCAGCGAAGGTACCACCCGCAGCTCGTGCAGATGATTCTAGTTCCTCTTCGGGTACAAGCTCCATGGCCTCACAGAATGAGATAAATTCCTGGTGGTATGGCCACGTGAGATCAATACATACAATATCAGTACCTTGTCGAGACATCTTTGCACCGGAGCCAGAAACAGAAAGATAACAAGGATAACACCCTTAAACATATTCCCACAAGATATTAGTACCTTTAACTTGGCCTGTGAAGCTTTAAGAATTCTAATCCTGTCCTCTTCAGTGATTTTCTCTGTTAGCTCACCAAGACAATATGGCACCTGTATTAATCATCATGACCAAAATTTTTAGCGCAACAGAGTGTGCTTTGATTATTTTTTAACGGTAAAAGATAAACAAAATTTTTCTTCAACTAGAAATTCAACCCCATGAAACATTCATCCAAAATAGGCCAAACAAATACATAATTGACTAAAAAAATAAGGCAAAGAGACATAAACAAGATAGAAAGAACAAACATTCGAGTTATCACGTTCGAACAAATTATGAGTTTTAGTTGTCATACTTGGACAAATCATGATTTTCTGAAAGTTAGCTTTTTTAAGTTATGAACACAAGAACAATACGGGCTGTTATACAGTTAGCTCTTCAACGATTACTGGTGCAAGACCAAACATGAAATCTCAATTTTGAAGTTGTAAATTTACTAGCTATATACATTATACTACGAAGCCTAAGCTTTCTTCCTCTCATGCGATTAAGACCAAATGATAGTAATCAGATTTTGCTCGCTATATACCAATATATCAAATAATTTAAGTAAAGTACTCTACGCTTTCTTTCCCAATTTAGATACAACTAGAAGCTTATAAAAAACCTGCCGAATCATTAAAATATGCAGATAGCAAGTCTCACACTAATCATATTCCTTCAAAAACAGAATCAGAAATAAGACTCACGAGAAGATATTTGAGATTAGTAGTGCTGATATCCTCCTTCGTCTCATTAGCCGAAAACAACCCTAGTTTTCCAATCATTTCCTCGCATTTCTTCAACAGTTCGCAACCTTTCTTCACAGTATCCTATAAAATCAACAAAAACAATCAGTAGAATAAAAAAGTAAACAAAAACGAAACATGTGACTTCCAACAAACGAAAAATAAATAAAAACTAAGGGCCAAAATACCTGATCGACGGATGAGTCGGAGGCGGCTTGGTGAATTTTTCGAGCCTGCTCGAAAAGAACTGGCAGAGACATTTCCTCCATAGTTAATTCCACCATAGATTTTGATTGAAATATTGAAATCCAAGAGATTTGATTAGGGTGAGATTGATATCTGAAAGACGTTTAGGGAAATCAGAGAAGGTGCTAGTAAAAGTAAATCGTGCGCCACCGGCGTATGTTAGAGAGATCCGTCGAGCCTTTCCGTGTGGTGACTTGGAGCGTAGTTAAGGTGTGAGCGGGTTGTCGGCTCGGAGGTTATTTTGGACCTTTTATTTGATTTGGAAAGCCAATGAAGAAAGCTCAGTTCCAATGGGCTCATCAATCAGTTTGTTGGCACATTTCAATCAATAGGCTCTATTAAGCCCAACAACTATTGGGCTTAATTCATCTGTTGCTGGCCCAATAAGACCTAATGTTTCAGTATGGATAGCCCACAACTCATATTGGGCCCAATTCCCACTATTTATACATAATTTTCGCTAGATTAAAATCATAAGTACTCATAAAAGATGTTGAATGCAGGAAATGTGCTTTCGCCTACAAATAAGTCAATTCATTAGTCAAAATTCATCGAATTTGCTGATATTAATAAAAAAAATAAAAAATAACTCCATATTTACCCTCGACTGACTTACTATTGATTTATAGCAGGTAAAATAAATGAGAAGGTATATATCTTCACCGTGATAACGGTAATTTATTCTGAAAAAATTATTCGACCTGCATTAAGTTAGTTTTAAGTCAATAAAGGATAAATATCAATTTTTATTAAGTTTTTTTTTTTTTTGTTAACATCAACAACTTTAGTGCATTTTGACTTATAGGGGACTTATTTGTTAGGGGTGGTAGATGTAATTTTTCAAGCCATAGAGTGTCTATGTGTAATTACACCAAACTTTAGAGGGTGGAATATAATTTTCTCTTTTCGCCAGATTAAAATCATATGTACTCAAAAAGATATTGATGCATTAATTCTAAATTTTTATAATTATTAACCTAAAACAATAATATAATTTAAATCAAGAACACGAATTGAACTAGCATTTAGTAATTTCATTTTTCGGTACAAAAAACATCTAATGTACAATACTATTACAGATATGAAACATGTAACTACGGTGCACTAATTTATCATCGTGCAAATGTATTGTATACCACCACTGATAAACATCAAAGTAAAAAAAACATCCACTTGTCAAGAGTTCCAACGAATACACTCCGACAATCAAATCAGTAATGAATCTAAAAGTCGAAGTTTATATATATCAGTATAAAAATGACATACGGATAGTACTGTTAATAAGTTTTGATCAAATAATATAGTATCCATTAAATTTTATTGGATCACACTATATGTTGAACCTCTAAAAGTCATGAGCTAAATGAGTCGAATAAATGTATCTAAATATCTTTAATATAAAATATGTGAATCATCGATCCTGTTAGGATATTCTTAATTACAAAGAGGTAATTGGGATGGGAAATTAGTGGATTTTATTAATATCACTAGCTATACTTACAAAGTCCAAAACATTACCAAAAAAAACAAGTAGCAATTATTCTTCATACATGTGTTTGCTTTGAATGCAATCCAATTGTGGGATTCCAGCCTTGTCAGAGATTCCAAGGGCAGATCTTCACATTTAAATATAAATAAGAGACCACAAATAATACTGTACTTTGTTTTTGTTTCCAATAAACTATACTTGAAAAATTGGCCAATAAGTTTGAAGATTTGCTCAGCTTTAATCCAGCAAACCCCCTTCTTTACAGGTTTCAGCAAAGGGGGCAGGGCAACTTCAAGAATTTGTGTATCAATGCTTTCACCAATCATCATCACTAATGTAAATCCACATATCTCTTTGGGCCCATTGCAACATGATGGTTTCTTGGCGGGCATCCTTAGAAATTTTTGTTCAAATTAGATTTCGTCAAATTAAATTAATATAAAATAAATGGATGACTTACAGCTCCAAGTCAAGAACTTAGGGATTAGCTGAGGCAACATCTTAGGAAGGGTTGGTGGGAATTTTCAGGTTTGGTTGTGCAAATCTTGTTGCTTTGGGCCATGGGAAAGATTTTATTTTTCTTTTAAAAACAAGGTCTCGTGATCCATAATTCTAGGGGGTGTCTATATTTGTAGCCTAAAATTGATATTGTGGTCCATCTCAATATTTTATTTATTTTTCTTTTTTCTAGGAAAGATAAGGCAAAATCGAATTATAAATATTGTGTACGATGAAACTCTTAGCACAATATCACATGATTTTATGGTGGTTGGGGAGAATAATATAGTATGAATATTTCGTTATGTCCAACATTATTCCAATTTAAGATTTCCTAGTGAAATAAGTTCCAAGCCTTGGCTAAAAATTGTCCTACTACCTACCTATTGTTTTTACAAAGGTAAATTTGAGAAAAATGTCTATTTTTTTATATTTATTTATATTCACGAAATTGAATTTCGAGTGAAAATATTGTCATAAATTATTTTTATATAGTCGTAATGAAAATATTGTTGAAGTAGAAACATAAATGTCAAATCTTGTGGGCATATAGTTATCTTTTGCATATGGCTTAATCCACGCAGTAGTGGGGCTACAGACAGAAAGAGAGATTGACAGCCAAGCCAAGCTGGAAAGATTAGTACAAAAATACATATATATTATATATTAGTGTTTGATAATTTGACAGAGATACAACACTGTTTTTCTGGTTTGTACGTTAATTTTCTTGAGCATCAATGTGAACGGAATTACCACGAATCTGGACCCAGTTGCTCCTCAATCCTCTTATTCAGAGCCAGAAAACTGAAGAACAAAAGATGATAAAAGAATCAAGGGTGTTTGCCTAAAGTGGGGTTTGATGGGGTCAGCACTGAAAACTAGGGAAAAGAGTGAACAGTGTGTGTTTTCTTTGTGCCTTTGGTTTTTTTCTTGAGCTCAGTTACAGTACAAAAATTAACTGATTTAGCAGAGTTCGCACGTGTAAAAGTCCATGCTTTTGGCGTTCTCTGAACGTTTTATATGGGATAATTTCAGTAAGAAACAGGTGTTAGCAGCTTTTTGCAGTTGGGCATTTTTGCTGCTCTGGGTTCTATGTTGGAAAAGCAAAAGTGTTGGTTAAAGCTGAATGAATTCCCAAATGGGGTTTTTGTTTTAGCTGAAATTCTTCTCCAAATGGGTGGTCTCTTGTGTTGATTGAAGTGTTGTTGGCCCCAATTCTTGTAAGTAATCTGTTTATAAAGTTTTTGGATCCCGAGTTCTGTGTTTCAGTTCAAGAAACTTGTCAGTTTCTGCATTTTTCTCTTTCTTTTTGTAATTTTGTGAAATTTTGATCTTTCTAATGATCTCGCACAGTTATTCCTGTGGTTGGAGTAGCTTGATATTTCCTTCTCTTTTGTTAATCTTACACCAGCAAGGGGTTTTAATGTTTTACTTGAATTCAGAGTTCTTGATACTTGGTTCCGTTAACCTAGTATGAATTTGGTGCTAGCCCTTGTCTATGTTTGAAGAATTCTTGATATTTCACATTTAAAAGGTGTATTTTTTAATTTCATCACTTCTGTGGCATTCTTCAGAGGTGGCTGATCTTATAATTGAGGGATGGATGAAAAGGGTGTCTCAGGTTCCTTCATTTTTATATCTGAGGAGAACATTGATAGCTTGTATCCGATGCTTTTTGGCGTTTCTTGTGCATTTTTTGCTCTTCGGCTCTTGCCGGAGCCTGAAATGTGTGACGGCAAATGGTCCGAAATAAGAAATAGGATGCTTAAGGGAAGTGCCCATCTGTTGGGATTGCTCCTTTGGAGGGTTCAAAGGGAGGAGGCTAAAAGTGGGCAGCTTCTTCAAAAGCTGGAGAATGCCCAGAAACAGATACAAGAATTGAAGAAAAGAAGAAGCGAAGAGGCAAAAGCAAATGAGAAAGTTGTTAGCATAGTTGCTGCCCGAGAGCAGAGCTGGTTTGACGAGAGAAGGAAACTCAGGCAGCAAATTGCTGCTCTTATGAATGAGTTGAGAGTTGTTGAGATGAAAAAGGAGAAATCTATTTCTGAATTGAATGAGAAATTGAAGGAGAATGAAGCTATTTTGCAGTTAAAGGATAAGTCCTTCGAGGAAGGAGAGCAGAAGAGAAGGGAGATAGAAGAAAAAGTTAAGGCGGCAGAAAATCTTGTGGATGAGTTGAGAGAAAACGTAAAACGTGAAGCTCAACGCCATTCTAGTGAACTATCGAGACATAAGACGGCAATTATTGAGCTTGTATCAAATCAGAGGCAGCTTGAAGCAGAGTTGGGTCGGGCCGTTAGGCAAGTTGAAGCAGCAAAGCAAGAACTTGATTCGGTACTGGAGCAGAAAGAGCAGTCTATCGTGATGACCCAAAGATTATCTATTGAGCTTCTGAAAATGCGCAAGGATTTGGAACAGAAAGATCAGATTTTGTCAGCCATGCTGAGGAAGTCCAAATTAGATACAGCAGAGAAACAAATGCTGTTAAAGGAAGTGAAATCGTCAAAGGCCAAGAATAAGCAAGCCGAGTTAGAAACAGCAAGATGGAAGGCGGTTTCTGAGCCTAAACATGAAAGACAGTCATTGAGAAATATGTTTGCTAAGCATGTAGACGTGAAGTCAGATGTTAGGAAAGGGGTAGAAGTTTTTTCCCTTGTATCTGATCCATATTTGACCGAGGGAACTGACAAAACACGTAAGATCACCTTCTTTATATGAAACTTGCATTTGCATAAATATACACATGCTTGTCGAAATTGTTATGCCTCATTGTTTCTACGATCTTGTTAAGTTTCTGTTGTTTAATTCTTTTTACTCTTACATGTTCTATTTTCAGAGTCAGTAGCTGATGTTGACCACTTGGAGAATTGGGAGGACTCAGAGTCACACAAGATTGCAATGGAGGAAAGACATAACCTTGAAATAGATGCTTTTGCAGAGCAACTGAGCATCAAAGACGAAAAGTTAGAAGCTTTCCGCTGGCGTTTGTTGAGCACAGAAATAGAATCAAAGAGGTTGCAGTCACATATTGAAGGGCTTGATCAAGAAATTACACAGCTCAGGCAGGAAAATATGAAGTTGGAGGCCCTTTTGCTGGACCGCAATGCTGAATTACATTCACTAAAAGAGCAGTTGGTTTTGCAGTTCAATCCTCCAAATCTCCAAAAATTGAACTTCAATTCAATAAACCACGATACAGTGTGGTCGAAAGTAAAGGTCATTAAAAGAAAACCAGGGCAGAAAAGGCAAGAACTGAAGGCAATAGCTGAGGGAATTTCTCAAGCAGTGGAGGACAAAAAGGTGGATGACATGCCAGCTAATGAACAGGTCAAGGATATAGTTTTGACACTTCAAAATCCACATAAGGAGTTGCAAGAGGGTAAGGTTGCTGCAATGGAGCCAGATCATTTGCGGCGAGAAAGTATCGACTCAGATGACATTGCAAATGCTGAAACATCTACATCATTAGGCCAAGGACCAAGTAGGAAAACAACTTCAACCTGGAAGATGGATATTCATGCACTTGGAGTTTCCTACAAGATCAAGAGACTCAAGCAGCAATTCCTCATGCTTGAGAGGTTGACAGGAAAGCAGGAAAACAGCGAAAACAACAATGGGTATTCTGGAGTGAAAGGGTTTCATGCACTTACATCCCTTCTGAACAAACAAGTTGATCGTTACCAGTCGCTTCAGGGTAAAACTGATGATCTTTGCCAAAGAATGGTAAAAATCCAACCACATTTTACTTTTCTATCAACTCAAATATGGAATCTACGTTTTCTAGTTAGCATTTTCTTGAAGTTCTCGATCAAGTTGCAAGACTTTTATGATTACGTAAATCAACTTATAATTGCTGTTCATCACTGCAGCATGAGAAAAACTTGAATTTGAATGGAGGATTGGCCATTGCTAGAACAGAGGATGAAACCAAAAAGCTGGAGCAGTTTCTTGAAGAGACCTTTCAATTACAGAGATATATAGTTGCAACGGGGCAAAAGCTAATGGAAGTGCAAACCAAGATTGCCTCTGGGCTTGTTGGTTATGTAGAAAAGATTGAAAAGCCAGAGAGCTTTGACGTGGAGCGATTTGCTGATAGTATCAGAACGCTCTTCCGAGAAGTTCAGAGGGGCCTTGAAGTCCGGATATCTCGAATTATCGGGGATCTTGAGGGAACCCTGGCATGTGACGGTATTATACATCTCAAAAGATAGGTTCAATTGTTAATAATGAGAAGATGCGTCCAATAGGAAGGTTTTAAGGTCTATAGATTTATCAATCACTCTAACGCTTCTATAGTAAATTTGAATAATATAAGTTATCTTCTCTGGTCTTTCTCTCAAATTTCCTTCACCCATTTATGGAATGACTTGGCAAGGCTTGCAATATTCATCATCAGCCAATTTTAAGCACCTCCATTTCCATGAATGCATGTATAGGCACATACAGTCCTCTGATACAAAGTCTTAGTTCTGAATCAGTACATATCACTACACGCATGATGTAATATATTGTTCTTTCTGTACTATAAGCCCTGATGCCAAAAGGAGTTGCTTCTATGATGTGATATGCTTTGAGGATGAATGGAGAGGCATAGATCCAAATGTGAACACATTAATGTCCATTGAATGATTCATGGATTCCTTCCTTCAGTAGTCCACACAAAAGGGAATAGCTGCCTCACATGCTATGTTAGGGTCAAGTCAACACACAACATGTGCATGCATACATCATGCTTATATACATGCATAACATGCATAGTGATTCTTGTCATGTATCACTAGCCAGCATTGATTGGTATGCAGCCATAAATGCTTAATGAGGAAAAACAAAAAGGTTTCCACAAGGACAGGAGATTTTAGCCTAGATTACTGAATTAATTATATGGTAAGTGTAATACAGTTATTATGTAATTGGTGTACAGTTCAAAGAGAGCGATCAATCACATGCAAATGGATTACAATTACTTTGTAATTGGTTTGATTCGACAAAATTAAGTTTGAGTAAGAATTTTACGGCAAAAAGTTAGTATGAGATGTGAATAAGCCCAACAATTTGGAGTCTGATGGATGAGATGTTTATGGCTCGATTTGGCCTCCATCTTCAATCACTTGCAAGAATCTTCATGTGTTCCCTCTTTTTGCTGCATGCTTTTATTAGGCATGGTTGCCATTGGTACATACAATCAATTATGTGGATGGAAATGGAACCCAATATATATATATATATATATATGTATATAACTTCCAGATTCAAGAAATTCTGATTCTTTTACAATTTACACATATGCATAAAATATATTTTTTTAAATATACAGTTGAAGGGAATTTTACGCACTTAGTATTATATATATATATTAAATAAAATACGAGATACAATACTATTTTACAGTTGAGAGTAGAAAAGGTAGAGATAAATACATTAAGCTACCATGACTTTGAACATATATACGTTTCAGGTAAAAATTCGTAAACTTCTTGATTATCATAAAATAAAAAATAGAAGAGAAAGAAATTCATTATAGAAATATCTCTCAAGGGTTTACTAATTATTTGACTGTTGGCGGCTCTCTTTGTATGTGTTGTCCGAAAAGAGGAGGAGTCAATGATTATTCGTTCGCCGGAACCAGAAGTCAAAATTTTGGTGGATAAGGATCCCGTAAAAACTTCTTTCGAGCAATGGGCCAAACCGGATCATTTCTCAAGAACAATAGCTAAAGGACCTGATACTACCACTTGGATTTGGAACCTACATGCTGATGCTCACGATTTCGATAGCCATACCAGTGATTTGGAGGAGATCTCTCGAAAAGTATTTGGTGCCCATTTTGGTCAACTCTCCATCATCTTTCTTTGGCTTTAACGAAATTTTTTTTACCCAAATCAGGTTTAGGCGAACCAAATCGATTACAAAATAAATGTGATACACTTAACATGTGATTGGTCATTTTTTTGAAAATTATACAATTATGACACCACAAATCTATTAAATTTGTCATGTAATTGGTTCACAACCGACTAAACTCGATTGAGATTATAATTTTCCCCATTTAACAATCTCCATATGGACGTTTCATGCATAGACACCAACCACCTCAAAACTCTTATTTATTTCTTCATTTTCAACTATTAGTACCGTTGAAGATCATTTATTTGAAATTGACCGAATATGAAGTATGTTCAACATTTAAAGGCCATTATAGTCATTTAAACATCTCAAGTCGTTCGACTATCCGTTACTATCCCATTTCTTTGCTCGTGAATAGTTGAACCGAGGAGCCTTCTCATGTCCAATTACCATTAACTCCCTCCACCCCACCCCAAGTAGATATATATACATACATGAACATGTATATAATTTCTAATTCACAAAAGGGTAGCTAGAGTTAACTATTATGATGGTTTTAGAAGTAGACGATCACTGTGAACCCAACTCTACACCAAAACTTTCTTTATCTAAGCTTCCATGCAAGCCAAGAGAGCCCATACAAATGCTAACGCCACCGCTCCATCCATCGGTTTCAATCCCATTCCACTGGGAGGAAGTCCCCGGAAAGCCTAGAGCCACCGTGGAGGAGGCGGAGGCTCCGCCTTCCGCCGCCGCAGCAACGTCCAAGAACAAGGCAGCCAGGTGCTTGGACCTGCCTCCAAGATTGTTGCATGATGATGCCAAAATTACCATAACGCCCTCGCCATTGGACGGGCCTTACGTCGGCCGGTCCTTATCCCTCGCATGCACCTTCTCCTTCCGGAAAGAGGGGCCGGTGACGGCGGGGCGGGAGGAAGGGCTGAGGCACACGAAAAGGAGCAGCAGTAGAGTCTTTGGTTGTCGACAGTGGGGGAGCTTCAAGGATGAGGAAAAGTTGCCCCGGGGCAGTTTTGACCTTTCACACTCATTAGGTGAGATACTCAAGAGTGAGAAGAATGTGAAGGTCACAAGAATTAGGAGGAGGAGGAGGAGCTTCTTCAATTTCTCTACCATCAATTCTAACTTGTGCGTTAGTTCTTTTCTAACTTTTCTTTCTTTTTTTCTAACATATTAATGTTCATTTGAACGAAATTAGTAATATCTAAATTATAAATATCTCATAGATTTAACGGCAGTAATACCATTTCGTGACAATCGATTTGAGGGGATTTTTGTTAGACGGGTACTCATAATTTCGACCGATTTTAGAAAATTCATTGTAATTTACTCTAATACTTATTCACATGTATAATATTAATTTTGAAGATAAAATGCTGATATATTCATGTAATAAGTAGTAGGTAAAATTTATGCAAATATAAGTCATTTCTAATTCATATGTTGCATTGTGTGTCAGGATGGAGATTTGTGCAAGTTTTAAGCAGGTCGTTGCGTGGAAGCGTAGACGGTAACAATTTTCAAGGAGAGGGGCACATGAAAATATGAAGCTTTAATTCATGGAATTTTGTTATGTTAGATAATTAATCACTTGGAATGAATGAATGTATTTGAGATGGGTTTGAACTCCACTAATGTGTGAGATGCTATCCTACTTTAATAATAATTGTCGTTCTATTTTAATAGTATTTATTGATTATATATACTTATATGATATTGATGATTAGTATATGATTGTTAGTTGTCAAATGTTGTTATACAAATATTAGATTTTGATGATTGTAATCGATTTATACAAAAATAATAATAAAAAAAAGGTCATCGATTTCACTTGAAAAAAGAATAAAAATAGGTCGTTAGTGTAATTCATATTCATTATGTTAAAATGCTGAGTTTAATTGGCGAAGTTGAGTCCCACCAATGTGTGGATAATTATTTCATTCTAATAGTAGTGGTGGTCAATCGTAATAGTAGTTATTGATTAGTTATACTTATCTAATATTAATCATTTGCGTATATTAATTGTTGAAAATCGCATTTCTTTATTGTTGCATTTGGATTGATTTATTTAGAGAAAAAATTTCAAATAATTCTATTTAAAAAAAATAAATTCAATAACAATGTAAAACTAAAATAAAAAAAAACAAAAATTATTATTAAGATTTTAAAATTCATTAATTTCAAATCTTTGTATCCCATGTAACCCAAGTCCTAAGCTACTACAAGGCCACAGTTGGCCCAATTGCACACTTGGGAATCTGTAACTTGAGAAAGTATCAACATGACATCCTCTATTCTGCAGCAGCCCAAATATATTTGGTGCCCAATTTAAAATGTTCAATTCTAATATTAAAATTTATGTTCCATTTTTAAAAAAAATAAATTTTGTAAAAAATCTAAAATACAAAACAGAGGTTGTCGAGGTCTTAGTCCGATAGTCGAAGTTGAGGTCCCATAAATATTTAAGTTGAGGTCCCATAAATAAATATGAAGTTATGAACTTTAAGCTCATTAAGCAAATGTGTATTTGTTTTTAATTTAAATGATTTTTTATTTTATTAAAATAATTAATATTTTTTTTTTCTTCAATAGAAATTTCCTTCTTTTATGTCAACTCATATTATGACTTGCGAGGTGTGAACTATATGTATAAACTCGATCAAGAAGATATCCAATCACGTTGATGATCAGTCTTCGAGAGGGCCCACCCACCATTCACGGCGCTGATTAAATTAATGAAAAGAAGTCCACAAAAACCCCACTTACCAGAACATTATCACCACTAAGTAATCATGGTTTCGGACCTCCATGTTCCCATTACAATTACTTCCCTAGCAAAAAGCTAAAGTCCTAACAATATTTGTGGGCCCACACTCCTCATAATCAAATGCTTTCTTTTCTGTTCAACAATTTGACCATCATCATTATTTAGCATTAAACATAAAAATAGAAACACTTTTTTTTATAATTGATAATTACACAGTCTTTCTTTGAATTTTAGTATAATTATGCGTAGATCAGATGTAATTCTATAAATTACATTTAGTATCCTTAGTATTTTTAATAAATAGATCTTTTTAACAGTTAATTTTTACCAAATTTTCTAATATTAGCAAAATAATTGAATAAAAATTCATATATACTCTCAATTGACTTATTACTAATTTATTGCAGGTCAAATAAATTTTTTTTTGACACAACTATCCTTATACTTTTTTATATGCTACTGCATATGAAGAGGTAAATCTTCACTCTTATTATGATAGTTTGACTAAAAAATATTTGTTTGACCTGCAATAAATCAGTAATAAGTCAATCAAGATAAATATTTAATTTTTTTTTGCTAATATTAATAAATTTAGTAAATCTTAACTAAATAAGAAATCTATTTATTATGCAAAAACACTCGTCGAGAGTATTAGATATGATTCTCAAATTATAGGAGGTTTGTGAGTAATTATATCAAATATTATCGGGCACAATGTAATTATTCCAAAGATAAATTACATTATTCTATCTATAGTTTGAACTAAATTAGGAATCAAATTTTAGTAAAAAGCTGATATATATATACATATATATACATATATATATATAAATAAAAGTCAATAGGGTAATATTAAGGGAATATTTGCAAAACTTTCTGCTTTTGAAAAAGTGATTTTTGTAAAAAAAGGTTGAAATTTGTAGCATAATTAAAAGTGGGTAATGTTTGTAAAAAAAAGTAAAAAGCATAATAAAGCTAAATTGAATAGTGTTTGAAAAAAAATCACTTCTAAAATAAATTTAATTGATGAAAGACTGTTTTGTCCTTATGTGGTAAAAAATTCTATTTTTTGCTTATTATTTCACATGTTATTTGTCAGTGATAATTATTTTTCCATAAAAATATAAATTTTATTTCGATTAGTATTTCATATTTATATTTTTAAAAATATTAAAAATTATATTTAATTTAATAATACTTTTAGTAAATAATATAATTATTCATTCATACACAATAGTAAAACTTACATGATTGTAAAAAGTAATTATTTTTTAATTACTTGAATAGTAATATGTGCACAAAATAATATAATCAGATGATATAGCACATAAAATATAAAAATCTTAAAATACTAAATACGTAAAAGTATAAAATTAATAATTATTAAAATTTAAAATATTTGAAAACTCCGATATACAACTTTATATGCAATTTTAAAAATAAATTAAAAACGATAAAGTTTAGTTAACATTATTAAAATAAGAGTAGAATAGTAAAAAGTAAAGTTGAATTTATTTATAAAAAAACCAAAGCAGCTAAAAGCACCCCTCAAGGTTATTCTAACTTTTGGTGTAAAAATATTTTTATTAACCATTTTAGAAGTAGAAGCTGATATCCCAAACACTTCAAAAATATTTTTAAAGAGCCAAAAATTGAAAAAAAGCTTTTTTAAAGCGCTCGTAAAAACTGTCTAAAAGTAGAATAAATTTTCCAACCTATAAAAAATTTAGAATTCAAAACCAAATTATCACCTTATAACCAAATTTAACAAAAAAAAAGAAAAAAATGATTTTTTTTTTATAAAATTTTCACTTCGTCCCTTCCTATAATCAATTTGTCTTAACTCTTAAGAAAACCCTTCAAATGTAAAACAAGTCTTTCACAAAATGTGATACCAAAGAAATAAATTATTCTTTCTTTTTTCTCCACCCCACAAATTGCCATAAATGTAAAATACCCACAAATGGATTTTGGATATGGAGATATTTATATATATTACATCAGTATATATCAATATATCAAGAATAATAAACTAATTCTCAATTCAATCAATATATCAATTTGATTTAAATAAATTATGATAACTTACTTATTCAACTATTGTATTAATATGACTATAAACAAATTATAGTAATTTACATAAAGTGAAATAAATATCCATATGTCTGACGAAACTCGAATTCATGACTTCAAACTTGTTCGTGGACTTCAACTTTACCCTCAACATCAATATACCAAGAAAATAAAATAAATTACAATTATTCTCAATTCAATCAATGTATTAATATAATTTTAAATAAATTATAATAATTTATTTATTCAATCAATTTATTAATATAATTATATATTAAATAAAATTTAAATTTATAATCTCGAACTTATTTATAAATCTCAACAATTAGACTAAGATATTGTTTGTAATTAGGTGGTCCTTTTGAATTCCCCAGTTTTTGTGGCAAAAAGGGTATTAAATAAAAGAAAGAAATTTCACGGGTGAGTGGTGACCCACGAAACAGGGCAATGATTAGAAAGAGTGTTGAGGGGAATAGTGTGGTCAGTGTATGCCTCATTCTTGCTCCAAAAACAGGGTTGAAGACCTGAAACTCCAACGTCAAATGCTTCAAATTCTCTTTACATATAATTATACCAACGTGCTACTGTTCCTTTTCTCTTCTTCTTCTTCTAAATCAGTTCTTGTTCCAATTTTTTAACGATATCCCACCAACAACAAGTTAAAAAGGGGAAGAGCCCACAAAAAACTTGTCGTTTTTGATTGGGGTTTAGTCAAAATCTTGGTACCAAACCACAACAGTGACTTTGATGTCTTTTGGGCCTATTTTATGTTGTCTTGTTCCGGGTTTCTTCAAGGCTGCACTCTATGATCAAAGTTGAGTGGGAGAGTGATTGTGATTGTGGGGTGGATATAATTTTGCATCTTGCAAGTGTAGGAGGAGGATAAAGAGCAGAGTGTTTTCAGCAGACTGTTTCTTGCTTGTGGGGATTTTGTGTTTTGTTGCTCGGGAGACTGAAGGATAGTTCAGAATTTTGGTTGGTCAAGGTGAGTTTTTGATTCTCATAGCTTTTATTTATGCTGTTGGGATTTTTTTTCTCCCTTTTAAATTTGTATTGATATGTTATGTGATGGGCAATGGGAGGTTTTGGGGAGGAAAAGATTGCAGTTTTTTTTTTTTTAAATTTACTGTAGGTGATTTATTAGTGTTTCAATTCATATAGAGTGATATAAATTGCAGCCCACATCTTGTTCTTGGGGCTTCTGCTGATTCTTGTGGCTTTGAATTGAAAGTATTCTGATAAACATAGCAACTTTTTTGGTGAGTTTAAGGGATTCAATGTTTAAGTTGAGAATTTCATGGAGAAATGTAGTTTTGGTGTGAAAATGGGAGTGTCTTGGTCAAGCTTTTGCAAAGATTGGCTTGTACTGGAATTCTGGTTCTTTAATTTTATGGATTTTGTTAATGGGGAAAAAGCAATATCCTGGGCATTCTTTTTTAATTTATTGTCTCTTTCTACTGCGCTTCTGTTGTTTTTGTCTTTGATTTTTGTTGCTGCTTTTCAAGATTTGGATGGGATTCTGGCTGTCCATACATACACTTCACATATAAAGAGGAAAAAGCATGAAATGGGATTTATGGTTGTTTTCTTTTCCTTTAAGTTCATCTGGAACCTCTCTCTCTCTAACACGCACACAGAAACACAGAGATTGGGAACATTAAACTATTTCTTGCTGGAACCTTTATCTTCACAATTTACTGCTGCTGATTCGTTTGGCCTCAAGACTGTGAAACAACCATTATTTTTTTTTCCATCGTTTAATATTAGAATCAGTTTCATTATTTTGTTCTATTGCTGGGAAATGGTTGTTACAGGATAAGGACTTTCTAGCTACTATTTCAGTCGCTCCGTCATGGAGACAATGACTGCAACTGCTTCGATGCCCTTTCCTCGTGAGCCAGCAAATTATGACGAGGTCTCTATGCAGCAAAGTATGCTATTTTCTGATAGTCTGAAGGTACTTTATCCTTCCTTTTATACACGAATTTGTATCTATTTCGTGTTCCATCTTTTACAATTGAATTGCTTTACAAGGTTAACTAGTTGATGGCTCGAGAGGACTGGTGCAAAAGAAATGTAGTAACTACAGAAACCAATCCCTTAAATATTAGAGAGGAATTATTATGAAATTGCATGTGGAAAATATCTCTTCTTGATTGGTTCTGATGGCATATATGTACAACAAATACTCGACTCGTTTCCAGTCCTTCTTGGTTGGAAGAAGGGTGGAAGACACAGCTAAAGAATTTTAATTTGCAGCTTTACAATCTTGATAATGACTTGGATAGAATAACTTGATATTATTGATTTGTTTCTTCAGGATTTGAAGAACCTTAGGAAACAGCTTTACTCAGCTGCAGAATACTTCGAGTTGTCTTACACTAATGACGACCAAAAGCATATGTGAGTTACTTATAGGTTATTGAAGAGGTCAAATTATACCTTTCCTTATCGATTTAAGTTTATCAGAGAATTGAGTTCTTCTTTTGGTTCTGAAACATTTCTGCATGTGCAGAGTGGTGAATACATTGAAAGATTATGCCATTAAAGCTCTTGTCAATACGGTGGACCATTTGGGTTCAGTTACCTATAAGGTCAATGATTTGTTGGATGAAAAAGTTGATGAAGTTTCGGGAACGGAACTCCGTGTCTCTTGCATTGAGCAGGTAATTTCGTTAGTGCTATAATCCTGAAACATTAGAAGATGATTAAACAAAAACAAGCATTATAAGTTGCAAATCTTTCTAGTATTTTTCGTATATAGATATTTGGTTTTCAAGTTTGCTATTATCCAACTTTATAATATATCCTGTTTGTAATGCTGGAGATCCTGGATTCTTGCTTTTACTGACTGAGAGATGCCAATATAGCAACTCTGTACTCAGGACATTGTGAAAGTTAATTTCATAATAGTCAATTTTTTTTGTTCAACTGAGGATGTTTCATCAACTAGTGCATCAATTTTTGTTGCCTATGAATCTCACCAGGATCACTAGAAGCCAGCACCGTGTATATTGATTGTTTTCTGTTTTTTTGTGGTGATTCAGAGGTTGCGGACATGCCAGGAGTATATTGATCGTGAAGGTATTTCTCAGCAGTCGTTGGTCATAAACACTCCCAATTACCATAAACGATACATCTTGCCAGGTATTAACCGCATTTAATTATGAAATCTATAATTCTATTTTGTCAACTATAAAAATTGATACATGTTTTTACATGAAAAAATCTTCTGTCCTTTTTCATTAGTGGGAGAGACTATGCATGGAGCTGTTCGCACCAAATCAAAGTACCAAGGATGCAGCCTAGATGATGGAGACGAGTGGCATCAATTTAAGAATGGTACTGTTGTATCCCTATATTGTATCATTTTGATGCATTTGTATAAACTTTTATTGTTAGTGTTGTTCTTATCAGCTAGTTACTTTGCAGCTATTCGAGCTACAATCCGAGAAACTCCACCACCCTCTATACTCGGGTGAGTTTGCTAGTAAACTATCACTCGTCAAATGTTATATACAGAAGTTACTAATCATGGAGATATTAACCTAAATATTATATGCAGTAAAGGGCGCTCTCCTTCACCGTCACCAAAACTTGCCCAGCAACCGGGGAACTTTTCATTCTCTGGCAACATCCCGAAGAAAGATTTAGGTTTGTCCCTCCTCATTTTAACCTCAAAAAATCCTAGTTTAAGTTAATTGAAGTGAGCTCAATTGTTATGATGGTTGTGTCAACCAGAAAGGAGAACAGTGTCACCGCACCGGTTTCCACTTTTACGATCGGGCTCCCTCTCCAGTAAGCCTACAACTCCAAGAAGTTCAAATCCTAGTACCCCAAATCGAAGCCGGCCAACCACCCCAAATCCATCTCTAGGAAGGCAACCTGTAAGATTAGATCCTTTTCTGTCGAAGTTTGTTAAGTATAATGTTTGCTATGTTGCTCATCTCTTGGCTCAAATTATTGCTAATGGCTATTTTATCGGTTAACTACGGCAGTATATTTCTGAACCTCGAAAGTCAGCTTCAATGCGCATTCGTGTTGAGAAAGAAAGTCCCAAAGACAGCGGTGAACAATACCCCAGCAAAAGTAAACGTCTGCTGAAAGCTTTGCTCAGTCGACGCAAGTCAAAGAAAGATGATATGTTGTATACTTATCTGGATGAATACTGATGGAAATCAGGGGGTGATAGAGAGAAGAGCTGCAGGGAAGGTGTCCTTTAGACCACCTTTGCCAACACCCTGTCTTTCTTTCAGGAGATTCTTTGGAAGAGTTATACCATTTTGTTTTCCTCTTTTGGCCTCAATTTCACATCCCATTTTGATGGTATTTTTATGATAACTGTAATCTATAAGAAACATATTTCTTAATATTAATGCAAACTTTACAAGATGCTTGTTTCTCAAGCTCAATAATTGTCACCATCAGCACTAACTGGCAAAGTGCTTACCCATAATTGCAAACGCTGATCAAGATTTGGCTTAACTTGTTGCTTAGACTGGAGTACAATACCAATTCTTGAACCCTTAAATCCATTGCAAGCTTGAGAAAATGTTTACCCCTTTCCTCTAATCAAGTCTTCACAGAATGCAGACAGATCCCATTAACACTAAGTATACATAGAGGATGTATAACCAGGAAATTCAGTTGCTAAATTACATGGATATGTCGATGTAAACCACAGTGAGGTTGATAAATTCAAGAATCACAAAGTTCAATAAACTATGGAGTTCTCAAGCAATATTTGAAGGTCACAATGTCATCGTCATCCCTTGACCAAATTCTTCGATTGTTTTGGTGGCAAGCGTCAGAACATCAACAAAGGCGCTGTATGATGCACGTAGAAATCTTGCTTCAACTGCTTCGAAATGCCTGTACATAAACGAGTTAGAGTAAACAAAAATTTGATTCAAACTTCACATTGTAAAGGTTCCGAAAATGACCAAAATGGTTTCCCAGAGTGCTGGAGGCATTAGGTTTTTTCCTATAGAGGCAACAGTGAAAAGGTAACCTTAAATTTGTCTAACTTATCTTAATTTCTTCTTTATTGCAAGACTAACAATTTTTCAAGCTCTATTACGTTGAAGGAACTAATCCCAAGTCCAACTTTGAATTGTTTAGTTACATGTCTAAAGCAGAAGACCTTCCCTTTGGTACAACTGCAAGCAGTACTTACATCCAAAAGAAACAGAGGCTCTTCCAAAATCATGCAGAAAAGCAAATACTATGATCAAGAGGTCTTTCAACTATTTCCTAAAGTGGAAGTATAAAGAAAACTACTCACACAGAAAGCTTTCCATCGGAGACTGTCATTTGCCGTTTCACCTTGTCTGGCTGTAACTGTCGTTGCAATCAAACTACCTCAGAGAGAGTTCAAGAAAACAAGAAACTCTGAAGTAGGGATAGCATGCAATATTACCTCCTTATCAACGGCTAATGCAGCATGCACAATACGGGCAATTTCCTCAGATTGATAATCGACTTCCAAGTCACTGAAAACAGCTTTTATGTAAAAAAGAATGATAAAATAACACAATAAACACAATAGTAGACAAGAGGGAACATGCAAAATAATGAGAACAGGTAGTTCGCCACTGCTACTTTATTTATCCAATACAGAAACTAGGAAATTATTCAAATCGAACTTTAGTCTTAATAACAGGAAACATATCGAATGTTTGTTCTGGGACACAAATAAATCATCAGAATATGCAACTTAACTCTTGTGCAGGTGAAAGCAACGACAATATGGTCCGGAAACTGCATTGTAAATGAAGTAGTGCAGTCTGTAACTAGTTGGCAGCATACAAACAGTGATGTTTGAACTTTGAAGCAAAGGAGCACATGTATTGATTAAAAGACAGGAAAGCTCAACAGATGGGCAAAATTTAAAAGGAACTACATTAAAATTTTTATATAAGAACAGTAAATTATCAAAAAGAAATTTTCACCTTCAAATCAAAGACTTAAACAGTTCCTATTCCAACACAACCAACAAATGTCTTGAAATTACTCCCAAAACCAAGTAAAACATAAAGTTCTAATCTTTCACCATGAAATCCCACAAAACAATCAGCACATAAAGCAGCATTCTTTATAAATTCTCGCACAAAAAGAAATTCCATTAATAAGAACAAAACCCATGAAAAATTCTACCAGAAAGAACGAAAATCCGCGCTAACAAAGCAGCAAAACGTTCAGACAACATACAAAAGGCAACCCGAATACACAAATACACACGCACGCCGAGATTACCAACTGAACTCCCATTTGCTTGGGGCTTCTATTGTGCCGTCAACAGCTAAAGTTTCCATTTTTCCGCACTGCAATTTGAAACTGCACAGCAAAAACTATAGCAAGAACAGAAGAGGTTGAAGAGAAAAAAGCAGCCAAGCAGCGGTTTAGGGCAAAGACTCATCCGGTTCGGTTCGTGCATCAAATATCATTAAAAATGGAACCGGGTTCTTCTTTACTTTCTTTATTCTTTTTTTTTTTTTTGGCTATTCATATATGAAATAATTGATCTTGTTTCTTTTTCGATAAATGTAATTTTCATAAATAAAAAAAGATATAGTACAACAATCATGAATCAGGTAGTGTTTCATTCGACAGGTCAAGGGATACGACACAATCTATAAAATGAATGTAATTGATCTTGTTTCTTGCAAATCTATACAAACTTACTGTAAAAGGAAATATTAATATAAAAAATTTGAATCTTTACATTAAACAACAACTTCTGTCTATTGATATAGTGTACATGAAGAGTTTGCTTGTTTAATTGACGTATGACTAGAACAATTATAAACTATAATATTCACGAGGATATATATAATAATTTAAGATAAATTATTTTATTTTAAATAACCTACCATAATTACAAAAGTCGATGCAATAAATTATATGTAGTCATATTCTTGATAAAGGGAATTATTCCCTTATCCTAAACTAATCAGAACAAACAGAATAATACATTTGACATAATGTTATAATGTGCGTAATATATTTAATGTATAACTTATGTATAGTTGAAATAGAATGATTGATTACATAATAAGTATATTATATTTATTATGTAATTAGGTTGATTTGAGTATTGGAATCCCATGGGCTTAGCTTGTTTGGCTGAAATTCTTTATGGGGGGCAGACAAGCATATTAGAATATTCTTCTGGTATATTACTACATTGGCCCAATTGCTGTATATACTTGCATTATTCACCCAATAAAGATTGGTTCGTATAGTCTTGAATACCAACCCCCTCCTCCTTTCTTTCTTCATGATGGTGGCTCATCACCTTGAATACCGGCCTCCTCCGCTCCTAGACGTGCCTGGATAGGCTGTATGCTAGCTGAGAATGGTTTGTTGCCATGAGAGGAGCTTTCAAGGAGGCTAAGAGATGCAAGACCAGCTCAGATACATGTAAGTATGATTATGAACTTCTTATGATGATTCTTCTTGGAAGCTTATTTAATCACTAAATTCGTGTAATATTAGTGCGTTTTTCCCCAACCGATTATTATCGTAGCGTAGCGTTACGTGATTGTTATTACTTTTGTGTAATAACGTGATTGTTATTATTGTTTGCATGTTTCTACTGAGATTTACCTCATTACATAGCAGTAGTAGGAGGTTTCTTCACCTCTTTGTCCTTGTTAATTGATAAACTTGGTGTGGAGAACTCCAGAAAGTTGAGTAAGAAACTGAATATCATAAGAGGGTAAGTGTTTCAAGTAAATTATTTAGTTCTTTTATGGGAAACTTTCAAGCTGAGGATGGAGAAGTAATCAAGAAAACTGTAATTTCCAATATTCCCTACATATTTCAGAAGGGATTTACAATGGATTGTCTAAGTTGAATAAATGGAAAATATATGTCCACTATGCATTCCATTTCATTCAAGATGGAGCTGGAAGCAGGGTTTTGTTGCTGCAAGTGCAAGGTTCCTTGGCCTTGCCAGAAGCAGTTCTGGCTGCATCCAGACCTTCTCATTCTCATAATCATTCCATGCTGTGTTTTTGAACTGAAATGCCATAGTCGATTCAATAATCATCTTGTTGATTGGTCTCTGACCTAGTTTCCTGTACATTTTTGGGTCCAAGAAGACACAAGAAATCCCTACAAACTGAAGACAAATGAATGCTTAAGAATCTTAGAGATTGAGCAGGCAAGCAGTTTAATAGTAATTATGGCAATTGCAGCAGAAAGAGTAAATTACCGGTAGAGAAAGCTTGATGGGACGTTAGCTTAATGTAAGAGCAGATCCTACTCTAACGGGTTTAAGCCTCTGCACACCTCTTCGTATGTTCTCAAATGCCAATACAAAGAGGCCAAAAAAGTACGCTAGGAAAATGTGTAGCTTCTCTATGCTCCCAACAATGAAAAATGAACTCTTTGATCTCAATAATGATATCCGACTAGTATATTTACACCCTGAGAATGCCATAGATGAGATGTGATCATATGACTATAGTTGTTGTAGGACACCGAGACCAGTAATCCACAAAGATGAAGCAGTTAAATAAATAGAACTCACCACAGCTTTTATTGGACAAATTTGTCCACTCGCATAGACTTGTCATACTGTCTGATGCTTTGATCAACTCAGAAAGAGCCTTATTGACCTGTAAGTTTAACGAAGGATAAGAAGTAAGCATCAAGTTTGGAGTAACTTGACCTCTTTCCAGTGATATTATAATCTGTATTCAATTGCTGAATCAATTTAAAGACATTACAGATGATTTCAGTTACTTGGCACTTCTTAGAGAGATTTGCTGCATGGCATAGGCACACTTCTTTTTGCTTATTGTGATAATGGAAAATCTCAATTCAGGCTTCTTTGGTCTTCAATTATGAGGTTGATCATAAGAACATTGTTTTAGCAGTCATGACAGTGACTGCAGACAATGGTGGACCTTCGACTTTAGTTGAAACAGTATTGTTCTCCAAGTTCATTAGGCTGGTTCAAAGCCAAGTTCTATTTACATTTGTTTCTTAATTGTGCGACACCAACGGGCAGGGGAAGGAGGTGCCGCGCCTGTTCGTACCCCACAGAAATTTTCCACAAACATTTTTCCAGTTCATCTCATGGATAGGGTAGTTTCATCTACTTGTTTATTCAGTCATGTATCATGATTCCAGCTATATATGTGAAGCACCAATTCGTTTCTTCAAGACAGACTACCAACTACTGTACTATTCTTTACCATTTCTAGAGCACTCCAAAAATAATCAACCTTTGCACATCATTATTTATACATTCCTCAAATCTGAACTTTCCAGCACCTTAATTTCTGAAGAGTGCATCTGCATTTAGTATGTGATATGAATATCTGTGACACCTTTTTACATGGGTAACACCAGAAGATCTCAACCCAATAAATTATAACACGAGAACTTCGGATCTTGTCATTCTACTGAATTCATGACAGTTGCTTTCGATAAGATCAATTCTGATTCGCAACTCTACTTTTTCCTCTCCCAGTTTACACTTAAAAAACATTGACATTAACTTGGTTGTTTATAAGTGACACCAAAGGAAGAGAAGTTTACCTCTTCAGTCCTCTCATGGCTAACTAGATGTCCGCCATTAAGTTCAACCATTCTTGAAGATGGATACAATTTCTCTGCAAGTCGTTTTGCGTGGCACAACTGAGCAATGACATCATGCCTACATATAAAGTTCTGATCATCTTAGCAGATTAAACATCATATGATGAATAGGAGAAATCAGCAGCTCTTCGGTGCAAGGGTTACCTGCCATGAATTACTGATATAGGAAATCCAGCCAGACGGATAGACTCTAGCTCCGCTCGTGACATTTTATGGGTCCAGCAAGCATTAACCTGACCGTCAAATCCATAATTTGACTGCATACCAGTTGCTGATATGCCTTTTACATATTCCTGCAGAATTTAAGTCATTAAGCATGTTGTATTTTAAGATTCCAACCTTGGTTAAAAAATGAGAACACAGTTATCTCACTCCAACTACAGACATATTCAACTTCAAAAGAAAAAGTACATTGTTAGTTTTTTCATCTCAAATTTGTAATGCTTAGAATGACTTACTTGGTATAAGATTGATCTTCTGGTCTTTTGTCCAACATACTCTTCAAGATATTCCTGCAAAGGGCGCACAACAAATCCAATCAATTATCCGCCATCTCCAAGGTAATGAGAAAAAGAAAAAGAACAGCATGTAAAGACCAAGAGAGGGAGAGAGGAAGAGATGATAGGTTTTAAACATGAAAGAAATTCAAAAAGAGAGTTCAAACAAATGAAAAATCCTTTAACCTGTGAGTAATGGGTATCCAAATCAACAGCTGCTCTCTGCTCAGGAGTTTTTGCCCTTAGGAAACGCATTGCAATAGACAAAGTTTGACGGTCAATCTGAAATGAATATGGGAGATAATGTGAATGTAACCTTATATCCACCATTTCACAATAGAGAAAGTGCAAACATAAGCTGAACTTCAGAAAAAGTTCTATAGCTTACAATTATCACAAATTTACCATCTGTCTCCCACAAGAAATTATACCTTTGGTATGCATTCATAACCTCCACCAGTTACATTCAACAAAGCCAAAGACAAAATTCTTTCAGGCACCATAGCAGCAAGCTTACAAGCAATCATAGCACCTGCATTATTAACAAAATCAACCAGGTTCAGCAATAAACCAACTTAGCCCACCAGTAACAGTTCAGTTAGAGTGACATGCTTCTATGTATAATCCATGTTGATAAAAGATATACATGGATACAAGTCAAAAATTCATCTGAGGCTAGTGCCTTGAAGAAGATGGATGGATATGCTAATAAAAGCTCCAAAAGACTGCGATTTTGAGTCAAGCTTTTGCCCGTGAATGTGAAAAGTCTTGCAGCAAGAACATAGTAAAAAAATAAAACAAGCGCAAACCATTTAATCTGATCCTAGATAAGCATTTGAATATAGCGTTAGATAATAACCATCCAGACTTCAAAGATTACAAGCATTTCAACATATGGGGGTCCATAAGTGCTCTTTAAGCATACGTAACATACTGACCTCCAGAAAATAACATTTTAAGTTCAATAATGAGAAGCAAGATCCAAGAATACAAGTTCTAGGGGATTAGCCAGGTCAATACTGCCAACTACAAATTCAAAGTCAAAGACTCACCCATCGAATGTCCAAAAACATGAGCTTTTTCCCAGCCCAAATGATCCATTAGAGCTATTGCATCTTTTGCCATTATTCTCGTCCTGCGAAAGGTAGATTTAACATTAACATCACTAATATTGATAACATCAAACCCACAATCTTCAATTCTAGCAACTTTGAATTTGTCAAAACATCAATTCTCCCCTCAAACTAAAACCAATTGACACCCCTAAGCTTATTCCAGTGGGGGCTTTTCCATTTCTGACCCCACCTAAGATAATATCTTAAGCAGAAATCCCCACGAGTTTTGACACCATTCCACCAATTGACAAAAAGTGCCATAAGAACAACACAAAAAGTAAATCACGTTGAAAATTTCAATGTTGTTCCACCATTCAACCACAGGTGTGGACGCATACACAACCACATAACTGGAAAAAGAAAAAAATCTCAAATTTCATTGAAACTATTAAATGAGAATATATTACAAAATTGAAGAGAAAGTATATTATATGTACATATACATATATATATATATATATATATTATGTAAACAAAGGAAAAAATCTATGTTCAAAAACCCCCCATAAAAAAGAAAGAAAAAGAAAAAATCTAAAATGAATGGCAATACTCACGTATATTCTGATTTTTTTGTGGGAACGGAGCTCCGACCCATTCCTCGGTTATCGAAAGCACAAACCTCCACACACGCACCTACCCCGCCATCTCCATTGCTCCGATCACCGGTCGGTAATTCTTCGTCGTTCGGAGTCAGAGTTCCGACCAGACCCTTTATCTGTGGGCCCCAAGAATCGTGCGTGCCAGCCAATCCTGACGATTCACCACAAAGACCCACCAAAGTTAAACCCAAAACTCATTCCAGAAAAACAACAAATTGGGAAGAAGGCCATTCTCACAAAACGATCAAGGTAGAACAAAAAAACCAATCCGCCAAAAACACCAGAACAGATTAAATCCTAAGAAAAATAACACAAAAATGAAATGATTTACCAATGATCATAAGAACTTTAACAGGTCCTCTGCCGTAGGTTCGGTAGAAAATCTTGATTCCGTTGTTGTTATTAGGTAGTGCGTCCCCATCTTTGTTCTGGTACATTCCCACGTTACAGAACGGCATTCCTCCTCTTCTACGTCTGGCTGTAGAGAATTTCGGATTCTAGAGAGAGGGAAAAACAGAGGAAGAAGAAGTGTAGATAGATGTGTATGTGTCGACAGAATTTGAAAGATTCGAGAACCCAAGAAGAGCAAATGAGAGGAACGCAACCGTCGTGGCTGAAATATATATACCACACCCCTCCTATGTGCTGTCATTTGTTTTTTGAGGAGCATATACATAATACATATATTGGACTCTTGCTCATAACTATCACTAATTTTTATTTTAAACATACATATTAAAAATATATTTATAATATGACTCCAATAAAAAATATATTTTCACACTTTTTCTAAAAATAAAAATATATAATCGATAGGACGAAAATGATACTCAACATGATGTTTTTAGTTTTTTTTTATCGATACTTTTGAACCAATAAATATACTATTATTATAATATTTAATATCAAATATATTAATATATTTAAATTACTCAATAACTTCAAAACGAATAGATACTACTATTAAAAGTAGATTAAATATTTACGTTCGTGAGATTCAAACTCACAAAGCCTGTTTGTAGTTGATTTTAAATTTTCATGTTTAATTAATTTAATAATATTAAATTAATAAATGATTTTTTTGAAAAAAGAAAAGGTGTAAATTGAATTTGATTGACTCGAATTTCACCACATAAAGAGTCAAAAGGTAAGTAGAAGAAATCAAACCCAAAAAGTATGGTCTTATTTGTGAAAATACTAATTCTATATCTCATATGGAAATTCAACAAATTCATACTAGTTATTTAATTAAAAATAAAAATATTGAATAATAAAATAATGTTGTTTATACACAAAAACGGTGAGGCGAGATGTGGTGTGTGCGTGGCAGATAAGGAGTGGAGGATGGTGGTCGGCCGGGGAAGCTGAGTCAAAAGTCGTCATTCTTGAATTTATTAGGAAAGAGCTGAGGAAAGTGTGGCTGTTGGAGTTGTACTTTGTGGTTAACGACTCTCTGTCCTGTCCTTTCACCAATCAAAGGATAATATTTTTTTGTTACAAGTAATTGTAAAACAAAAGAAATTTTAATATGATAAAATAAAGACCTCAAAAAATAAATAATTTAGGATAATTAAATTATAATTAATCGTTATAAGGATCCCACGACAACAGGAGAAACGCACATAAAAAACTCTTTTTCAGAAAATCTTCATTCGTGTTAAGCCTGAAAATAAAATAAAGATAACTAAACAACCCTCCTATCAAGTTTTGTAAAGTTACACGTAAACATCATATAGTAGAGAAAATTATATCTATAAGTTTATTTCTCTCTAACATATAAACTCCCATTAGGCAAAAGTCCTCTAAATTTACCTGTTATAGTTTTAGTTTAGTAATTTCTAAAATTACTTAATTTTAGTCATTTCCCAATTTTAAATAATTTTTATCCATACACAACTTTTCAAGAGCAATTTTAGTTCATATATATCCATTCATTTTGCATCTCGTAGCTAATGGTCGGCTAAAATAGTATAAGAGTGTAGATTTATTGAAAAATATTTGTTTATATTACACTTGGAGCATTAGAATGGATTATTAACATTTATTATAAAAAAAACAAAAGTGTCGTAAATTAGACTAAAGGACCAAATCTACGCAAAATCGATAGATAAAGGACTAAATCTAATATTGGCAAAAATAAAAGGCCGATATGAATTTAGACTAAAATTATAGGACAAAAATTTTCCTTTTCCCTAAATAAAATTATTTAACTTACAATAAATTAGTAATAACTCAATTAGAGGTAAATATGAATTATCATTAAGTTTTTTATCAACAAATTTGGTTAATTTTGACTAATAAAAAAATTCATTTGTTAGGCAAAAACAAACCTTAATAATACTAGATATAATTTTTCAAACCACAGTAAAATTACATAAAATCCTAAAAAAAGACAGCGTAATTATCCCAATAAAATAATCAAACCATATTGGGTGATTATTCATTGTAGTTAATCACTGTTAATGCCGTGCTTTATTATAATTGTTTAAGAGAAAATAGAGCAAGAGAAGAGTAATTGGTAGAGGGGGAAGCGTGCATAACGTTGCATAATGAACTTTGAGACATGTTTTTATTTGATATGTTGATATGGGGGGTGGAGAAATTTTGGAGGATAATGTAAAGGAGTATGATTATGTTGAACAGAAGAAGTTTGTGGCTGTGGAGGTTTAATGTTTGGTGTCTGACACGATGGGGCTGACTCACTTGTCCTGTTCCTTATCTACCTACACAGCCTACACACAACAACAAACTATTGAATTTCATCACTTAGTTCACCAAAAAAATAAACAAATGGGTTGCTCAATTTGGACCAAAAATTACTGTTGCAATTGACCACAACCACAATATTCATGCACTCTAGAAAGTATACACCAATATACATACACACACACACACACACACACACGTTTTAGTTGATCTAACTTGTCTGATTCACTATCCACCTATTACATTCTATATGTTTTCTAATGAATTTGATGAATTCGCTGGCTGCAGATGAGCACAATATGTACCTGAAGGGGACTGCTCTTTCGGTGATTTTTGCTTTTCTGGTTGTCCTGAAGCGAAGACATAGCACATGGTTTGGACTCTTCATCAGAAGTAACATGAGCTGTAAGGCAATGATAGAAGGTGCAAAATTTCTTTATAACTCATTTAAACTCTAATCGTATAGCATGGCTCCGTGGCTTTCAGATGGCTTGCATACTATGAATCACTGTTCTCAAGAAAGAGCAACTGTTGTGTATCTCAATCCTGTCACAAATTGATTCACAATGTACAGTGATAAGTTAATGTGAATGTGGAACATTATTGGAAAAAAGTTTTGCAAAATAGATGAGGAAACATCTGAATGAAAAATTAACCAACATGCGTACTTTTAACTATATGTTCATGACATCACAACGAAGAGTATAGGCAATTACTACCAAAAAGAAGTTGAAAAAGAATCAAGACCATGAAGCCTCTTCACAAACATATGAACACAATCCTGCCCTGCCATTCGATATTATAGCTACTGCTCTGTAAATGAGATGCATAGTGGCACACGTTAAGGTTTCAACTATGTCCTCCATAGTGAAGAGTGTCACTGGCGAGACTCTTAATCGAATGTAAAAATCTGCCTTACTTTGATGGTTTTCAAGACAAAATAAACGCAAAATTGTTTTTGTGTAAAAGCAGGATTTCCTTCCGGTAGATTATTCATCCTACTAAGCCATTGCTGTCAAAGACAACTCCAGCAGGTTTTTAAGAAGAAAACAGCAAGCTCACATCACCTATAGTATCAACAAGTAAATAGATTTAAATTACTTATACCTCATCATTCAATCTCAAAGTAAAGGTTGCTCATGTCCTCTGGCCCGCTGAACCTTGTTCACAGCCTCGAAGTTGAAGTTCTAGAATGTTGCTCCATTATAAGGAAAGATCAGAATTATGCAGCTTACAAAGACAGCTGCTAATAAACAGCCATCTGCTTATGTTTGTTTCTGAGTATGGATAATCTCTTCTGCAGAGGATATTTCTCAGTTTTCATCCCCATTTTGTCCAGGTAATGTACAATTTTCTTCAATGTTTCCATAACCTCTTCACTATCATGGCCAAAAGCTTTTTCCTGAATTTTTAAAACTCTCTTGAGCAGCTCGACCAACTCACTTTCATCCTTCTGTAGTCGGGTCTGAATGGATACCAAACAATCAAGAGCTTCTCCTGTTAAATCAATTTTAGAAAAAAAATGTCATACCAGGTTGAAATCATATCAGTGCTTCATGTACACCAAACTCTGGCAGGGATTTCATGGTAGAGGTCCATGAAGTTCATAATGTTGACAATAGAGAAACAACCATAAGACGGTTACATATCATAGTGGCACAAAGAATGTTCAATCAATTGTGCAGAGTTCCTTATAGGCTTACCAACTGGTAAAGATTCCTTTCCAAATGCCTTTTCACGGATGGATAAAACATCCAGAGCAATTTTTTCTGCTTCTTCATCACGGTGTAGATTGTAGAGGGTAACAGCCAAATTTAGCATGGGAAAGGTGATGGATGGGTCATCAGGGGGCACAGTCTTCATCAATATTTGCAAACTTATCCTCAGCAAGCGCTCAGCTTCAGCAAAATTCTTAGAGCGTGAAAACGATGTTGCAAGATTTACAAGGTTGGGAACTAAGCTGGGATGTCCTTTTCCTTTAAACCTCTCAGATATCAACAAGCATTCTTCCAGCAGCATTCGTCCTTCTTGTGCTCTGTGCACAGCAACCAAGATTGTGAGAATACATGAACCATAGTTTTTTTTAACTGTGCAACATAGCACCTGCTGCTTGTCCATACGTGCCTGATATGCACACTATAATTTACCATGTACAAATAAATGTTACTGAGGACATTTTTTTTTAAAAAAAAATTACTTGTAGGTTTCATGGAGCACATTATTTGCTTGCTCAACTTCTAAATGAATTCATGTCATCCAACTGCTATTAGAATCTGAAAGAATCAGTTGAGTCCTGATAACTATTGTTTTTTTTTTAAAGGTACTATCATACTTAGCAAAGGATCTTGATGTAATAAATGCAACACTCAAAGCACAAAATGATAAAAGAAAAGCTTCTCAAACTGTAAAATCTCAGTCCTGCCATTGGAGTCTGAAAGTAAATGTCAAGTTACTTAACCAGACATTTCCCACCTTCCCACTAGATGAAGAAGTTCAGCTAAATCTATTCTCATTTTCTCCAAAACTTTGTCATCTACTGCCATGTGTTTTGAATCCTTGAGAATCTGGATTGCCCTCTTGTATAGATCAATGGCCTCATTGACTTCGCCTGCAGAAAAAAGACTAGTTCATAAAGAAATGCTTCTCTGGGTGAGAATGATTGTCAAGGAGGGTCATATGATGACTCAATTTTAGGTATAGAGCATGTATCTTAACAAAAGAACAGCAGGATAAGACCTAGCACTTGAATTAAACTAAATCGACTTTTATCTTTTGGCTGAGCAATTTAGGGCATGAGATAACTCTAACAGCATTGCCTGCAGAAAGAGAAGAAACAGGAAGGAAAAAGCAGTTAAAGTACTTCATTTGCTCTCATGGATCCAACACAAATATGCTCACAACTGTTCCATTTATCTGGATACCCATAGAGGACAAGTAATTGTACTCTGGTCCTAATGAGTTGACGAACACAGTGTTATGTGTTACCATCAACTGAGAATTCATTTCAAAGAGCCTGGTTACTTGCGAACAAACTAGTACAACACTTCACAAGAAATAAATAGCATCACTCATTAATTTACCTTTTGCACATTTCACCTGGGCCAATGAAGACATAGCCATGCCGACTCTTTCATCCTTTTCCCCATATGACCTCCTATAAATGTTCACAACTCTAATACAAAAGAGAAGAAATCAAATAGTTCATCATCAGAATGAAGACAGGTTTTCTATGTAACATATCCATGATACAATTTACTAACCTATTGAAGGTGTATTCAGCATCCAAAGTTTTCCTCTCATGCATTAGAAGATTGCCCATTGAACATAATGGCAAAATCAATTCCTCGCTCTCCCCTCCTCTACTAGATTCTAATATTTTAATGACTCGCTGGTATGTCTCTATTGCCTCAGTGGCTCTTCCATTAGTTTCCAGAACTTTTGCCATTCCCAGCAATGGTGTGGAAAGGAATGAGCTCTTACTTCCTAGAGGAAAAAAGAAAAATTTCTTACAGAGGCTTTTGCATTAGCAAATTGTTTTGAAAATATTACAGAATTATGCCAATTAGCAATTAATGGACCCCTGTTCCAAGCAACGAAATCTAGCATTTTCATCCGGGAAATAGAACTAATGGCATTTAAAACTAGGGGTGTTCAGTTCGGTTAACCGAACCGAAAAATCGGTTCACTTTTTTTAAAAATCGAAAATCAAACCGAACAGTATTGGTTCCGTTCGGTTTAAACCAAAATCGGAATCGATTTTTAAGAATATAAATCGGTTTTCGGGTCAGTTCGGTCACTGAACGGTTACGGAAAAAACCGAACCGAAAACCAAATTTTAAAAACAAAAAACATTCGGTTCGATTCAGTTCGGCCGGTTTAACCGAACTATGAACACCCCCGTTTAAAATGTGGAAGTATCAACCTACCATATTTTGTTTCCATAATTTGCAAGGATCTTCTGTAGAAAGAAATGGACAACTCAAACTTTTCCAACTTGGCATTAATACTTCCCATATGCATTAGTATTGAATCAAGAAGCAGCTCCTCATCTTTTAGCTCATTCACAATCTCGTGCAACTGAAATCAGAATCAATGCAGCACCAGAGAAAATGATAAATCATCTCAGCTTATATAATCAAACAAGACATTTTGTTTGAAAACCGATATCAGATGCCTCTAGAGTCTAGACATCTCCAGTATAGAACATATGAAAGTGGAGATAGCCACTTACTGTAACAAATATATATATTTTAGGTTGATCAAATAATTGCTCCAACTCAAAATAATTATCATGTTAGTTCTCGGAGAAAGTTGGTCCTCCCTTTGTAAACTCATGCTCTTAATATCACAAGACTGAAGTCTTACACAAAAATGCAAAAATACTATACCTAAATATTTGCAAATTAAATTACCACATCCATTAGGGATCTGACAGTCCTCAAGTCTCCAAGGGCCATGTACCCCAAGGCTATGACATCAAGAATAGCGGCTTCTTCTATGCCTCGAGCACCTGATTCCACCTGTTCCTTAACAGCTTCATAATTTGCTTGAAGCAAATCTACAGCATCATCTTTCTTTCCCAATTTAATCATAGTCTTAACTTCATCAAACAATTCCTGAAGCTGTCCTTCAAGTTCACTTGATCTGCCAGATAAGTTCATGGAGAAGTTATCAACAATTTGGACCCACAATAATCATTTACCTAAACAAGTTTATACCTCTGGCAATTGTTTGGACCCAGAACACCCGAAGATACATCGGTTTCAGGATGTTTTCCAGCTACTCTTAACAAGCTATCCACAGCAAAACTTCTCAGACCATGCCGTCCAGAAAACCGGTTAAATGGTACCATATAAAGCTTAAGTCTACACTTTGGAAATGGGACAATTATTTGGGCACAGGATGGCACAAACACTTCCTGCAATTGTAAGCTATCCGGTGTAGCTTTGGGGTATATCGGATTCATCCTGGAATAAAGATTAAACAATGATGAATTCGATATAAAATCCAAAAACGTCAACAGAAGTCAGAGATAAATACAGGAAAAATTAGTTGGTAGAAGGCAAATCTCCTTGTCCACAAAAACAACGCTCAATCTTCACTTTTCAATACTATAATAGACCTTACACAACATTTGCTATTTTTGTTAACACTATTACTTAGAGATGTTTTAAGCATTCAATTTACTTAAACTCCATAGTTCGCATATACTTAAATATCCATTATCACAGTTAACTAATCATTCAGAAATTGTAGCAAGGCGGCTCTCTATCATAGATAGAAGCAACAAATAACGTCAAAAAAAAGTTCAAATCCAGATTTTCTCGGATAATTTATAATTTGAAGTAGGAATTACAATACAAACAAAATGGATTTAATGCTTACACATAGTTGAGAATTGTACCTGAAAGCGGCAGATATTGAGGAAGAGAAGACGGCAGCCATTGACAAAGCTAAGACTACTCTACCACTACCAGTGAAGCGGTGGAGTGCTGGGAGTATCCGTCGCTTTAAATTTTTGTTGATTAGAATGAGTTAAATAATGGGCTTTATAGAAAGTTCAGCCCAGTAAGATTGGGCTAAAAACCTAAGTGGACCATTTAACGATCCATCTTTTCTGAAAAATACTCATTGTGGGCTGTTTTAAATAGTGAAAAAGAAAAAAAATAATTGAAATAAAAATAAAGAAATATAGCAGACAAAGTGACTTTTTCATACCAAGTGCTTTTCCCGAAATTTGTAGGCCATAAAACCAAACCAAGATCTTTGGACTACAAATATTAGAGAACAGTGACTTACATTTCCAACCTTTCTAAAAATGTGTTTTTTAAATAAATCTTACCATTAAAGTTTAGTCAAAAATTATTGACCTTAACAAAAGTTATATAAATTTTTATACTTTCTTATTTATTTAATATTTTCATGTAATAATTTTGTATTTATAAACAGAAAAATATAATAACGTTAACCTCACTCTCTCTCTCTGTATATATATATTATATATCCCTTTATAAAACAAAACTATACATAAAAATATTAAATATGAAGAAAATTTAAAATATATATATATATATTTTACTAAAATCAATATTTTTCGTTCAAATTCTAACAAAAAAAACAAATCAAGTGTAAATTTAATTTCAAAACTATTTTGAAAGAAACTGCAGTTTTGCATTTTCAAATGAAAGAAAATCAAGCGTAAATGGAGAGATTTCGAATGGAGTGTAAGTTTTTAATTTCAAAACTTTTTTGAACGAAAATATATTTTATGTTTTTAAAAAGAATCTAAGTGTACTAGCAATTATCCCTATTGGAGGACTCCTTACTATTCGCATAGCTCTAAAATGTTATACCATAGCACACGATTCTCACCCAACTTTATTGCAGAAGTGTGTTCAGGCTTGGCTCACGACGAGTTTAAGCTCCATTTACAAGTAAACTCATGTCCCCTGCACTGTTGCAAATAATCATCCGGTCTAGAGCACATTGAAGTCCAGAAATCATTATTGCTGCCAGCAAATGTAAGACATTCATTGAAATTCCAAGAATGAAGAAAGGCCCATGATCTAAGACACATTTATATCATTGAAAAGTCGGACTGCTAGTCTGATTCTGCAGGTAACCACAATATCTACAAGTGTGCCTTCTCACTAGCGATACACCACAACAACATCAGCAGTCTCAGTTAAAGAGACATGAATTTGCATGTCCAGAAAGAGAGAAAATGAGATGTTAAGTGGTTAATCCATTTATGGCAACTCATTTAATGTCTTGGCTTCAATTCTCTGCAGCCAGAAGCAAAAGTTCTTTCATGAAGCACTCTGCAGGTGCTATCACCTTGTGCCTCACCTTTTCCTTATTTTGATGTCAAGAATCCACTCTTCTCCTGCTGGCTTAGGTATAGACTTTGGCAGGCGGAGGGGCACCTTGTACTCCCCCAAAGATGATAAGGGAATCGGTAAGTGCAGATTTTCAGGTTCAATGTGCACTTGGAGCTGCCTGGCAACCTGTTTTTTTTTTTTTTTGGGGGGGGGGGGGGAGGGGAGAAGATGTTAAGTTGAAGTCAATCATTCAACCACTTGCTAAATCTAATGAGAACCACCATTTCTCATACAAATAAAATTTCATGGAGAATAACTGTACAGAAAAAAGGGCAAAGATCAAGTAGCTGCTCCATCACCGAATCGAGTCAAATAATTTTTATATGATAAGAAATATGATACACATAAGCAATCTGTTTCAACCCCTTTGGCTTCGTGCGGTATTAGAAGCTTCACAGACCGTCATATATCTTAAAATCCAACTTAAGCCAGATTTTATCTTGACTTTATAAATCTACTATGTGGTCATACAAGAGAGACAATCACCACTGAGCACAGAAAAAGTATGCAGAATCACAGAAGAAAGTTTTTCCTCATAACAACCCCAAATAACCAAAATCATACCTCAGCTAAAATTTCTTCTTTTGTCACTGGATGACGCAACTCATTACCCTTTCCTTCTATGATGAACTTTTTTATATTCTGGAAGAAAAAGAAAATATATATAATTAATACTGCTAATTGATTTGTCTCAAATGAATCTTCTTTTTAAAAAAAAATCAATTGTAGGACTAACAAGAATTTTGTATTATAAAGCTTCAAAAAAATATGACAAAGCTGAGAGAACTTTTCATATTCGTACAGAAAACCTTCCAGCATTTTGTATTGGGAGCTTAAAGCTTCAAATTGGATATACAAACCAGTCTTGCACTAGCAAGGCGATTTGCTGCCGCTATGTACTCTTTCAAGTTGGTTTCCTCCGTCTTTGACACTACTTTAACCTCTTCAGCTTCCTTAGGCTGGTAAATCTGATTAAACCAATTGATAAACATTACAAAATGAACTATCATATCAGATACCGATTGAAATAACTATCACAGTAAACAAAGTATTGGATTATACACTGCAGAACATGTTAAATCATGCATTAAATTAGACCAAAAGACAGTCTGTGCAGGAGTAACAATGACTTAAAGGACCAAAAAACATTTCATATTCAATATGGGGGCCTCAAGCAACAAAACATAGTGAAAATACAGAACCTACAGTAAGTGAATGGTAGAAAAGAACATATGGAACATGTTTGCAGAAGACCTTAGCTCACTGGGCCTTTTCCAGGCAAATTTTTCTTTAACCCTGCATATTGGATGCATAATTGCAGATGAAAGCAAGAGGAAGGATGAAATCAAAAGAGGATGATAGGCTGTCGAAAAATAATTTAATGAAATCAGATTTAGAAGACATGAATTAATCTTGTCAGTAACAGGGAAGTTGGAACTTAGTGAAATCAGATTGACAATAACACCCATAATAGAAGTACTACTGTTCCTTCTACCATCTTGAGTAGCATGAACCTAAATACTTACAAGCATATGTGGATTCCGTACTAGATGCAACATTACAAATTAGCATACACCATAAGCCCTGCTAACAGATTCCAAAACCTAACATCTATCAACACCCAAGCAAAATGCTTAAAGCAGGAAACATACGAGAGATCGGATAAACAAACACACACATTTTCTTCCGTGACATGGCCAACACTAAGCAATAATTCAATCAAGCCAAACACAAAATACCTTGCGCTGCTCGCGAATTAGATGCGCGAACTTGTCAATATTCGGCACCGCGAGCAACTTTGGCATCAAATGATTCCGGAAATACCCTGGTGCAACCTTGACAGTTTCCCCAGCTTTTCCGAGCTTATCAATAGTCTAAAGGACCGAAAAGACAAACATTTGCAAGCAATTAACAAAATCATTTCTCCTAAATCAGATTAGGTAAAGAAGTATGGAAATCGAGGTACTAACAGTCGTGAGGATAACTTCTAGCTTTCGATATCTAACGCCTTGAACGGCATATAGCAGCGGGTGGTGCATCGAGCTCCGACGCATGATATTTTTTCCATAATGTAAAAAAGCCATTATGTCCCTACACCCGTCAAGAAGAAAAGTTGTATAAATGTTGATCTACGGTGAGGAGCTCAATGATCACCGTGTAAGTGGAGGCGACGGCGTCGACGGCGGAAAGGTCTAGGTCTGTAGTGAAGCGCAACCTCTAAAACCTAGTCCCCCGGGTTTTAGATTTTGGTTTTTCATGTATAAGTCGTGGTCAGATACAGTTAAAAGCGTTAAACTTTTTTGTTCAACATGAATTTCAGTCCAAAAGAAAAGTTTGGTATATGCATTATTTTTCATTTATTATCTAAGAAAAAATAGTCACTGGATTAAAAAAATTAATACACAAATAAATAAAAGAATATCAGTTTAGTACTTAATAGCGATGCAGACGAGTCAAATTAAAATTTGCGCTCTTCAATATTTCTTCGCACGAGAGAGAGGGTCTACTTTAGAGAAATAAAATTCATATGCATTATATTAAATATTTATTTATAAAAAAAAATTAAAATATACTAAATTATTGATTAAACTTTTTTTAAACAATATAAAGTAAAAAAATTATATTTTAATATCATTTAAAACTAAACTATAAGATATGGACTAATAATTGTAATATATAGTGAATAAATATATTTTGTTGTTATGATAAAATTTATATGCATTATATTAATATTTATTCACAAAACAATTATCAAAATATACTAAATTTCCATTAAGCTTGTCTTTAATATAAACCAAAATACCATATTTTAACATCATCTAAAACTAAAATATGAGATGATAAATTATAATTTTAATTGATGGTGAATTTTTAATATTTATTTATCAAAACTTACTAAAACTATTGCTTAAGCTTAATTTTAAACAATTAAATAAAAATGCTGTATTTTATTATTATATAAAATAAAAATAAGAGATATATTGACTAATAATTCAAATATATGGTGAATTTTGAATATAAACTTGATATAATATTGAATATGCGCTTAAATAATATTTATAATAAAAAAAAAAAGAGAGTGAGCTCGCCAGTTGGCTCCGAGCTCATAAACATAAATTATAGAGCTTGAGCTCGCGAGCTAGCTCGGCTCAACTTGCACCCCTAGTTTAGTATAAAGAATGATATAAAGGTAAAACTCAAATACTAATTAAATTACTTATAATTATTCAAGTATCAAAATGATATTAATGATAAAATTTTGGTGCCAACATGATTATTATTCTTAATATTTTACCCACATCTAAAAATATAGTCTCTTTCTTCTTCTTTTTTTTTCCTTCTCTTTTTATAGCAGATATTATACAAATTGATTATATAAGTTTGATAAAATATATAACTCAAAATTGGAGATAACCAAACAAGCTCTAACATTAGTTCAATTCATAGTTACACCTTTTTGAGCGGCTACTCATTATTTTTTTCGGCAGGTGAAGTAACTGTAGCAATTCAACTTCTGCCCTTGGAACCTTCATTATGGTTATATAACTTGCATAAATTCATACCAAAATTTGCAATAAGGTTAATACATCAACACATGTACAAACAACCAGAGATGGCTTCTCCTGTCAAATTTAACTGAGAATTGTAAAGTACATATCATGGAACCCACGACGACTGAACGGAAGATTTTGGGGGGGGGATATGCATAACAGTCAGACATACTTAATACAAGAAACATCAATTCCAAAACATTTTGAGCTACTAGTATCATTTTGTACATTCTTGTTGATGTGCAATCCCTTGGCAGAATTACCTGTGACCCCGCCTGCCATAATAATGTAGCGACACAACAATCTTGAGAAGCACACCCGGGAATACACGGACTGTTGACAAAAATTAATGTGCTGCATCCCAACTTCGTCTGGAGCAATGGTCAACTTCATGACGCCTATGGGCCATCTTCTTCGGCTGAAGAAATCAACATAAAGTCATGTCAGATAGAATGTAAGGGGGAATATATATATATAGAGAGAGAGAGAGAGACACTCACTGCTCAAAATAAATCCTTGAAGCAAACTCTGAGCTCTCTCGGCTTGCTCCGGAGTACCTGATATTTGAATTATCTTCTCTGTTACCTCTGGTCTGTCATCAATAAGTTTCACATTTGCTCCTGATAGCTGTTAAATAAATTATATATGTCAAGGAGCTGATATACACAAATGTGAAAGATGATGAATAAGATTATGAGCAGCTATAGACCAATCACCTCACTGATCAAAGCAAGCTTTCTTGATTTTTTTACGAGTTCTGCCGCTGCATGAGGCGGTATAACAACTTCTAGTGTACTTCTGGTGACAAGTGGCACAGAGATTCTGGATGGGAAAATGGACGTGAAAAAATCATGAGAGATTGATCAATCTGAGAAATGCAAAGTAAAATGGCCTCCACTCCAAGAAAAAATAGACTTGGACAAAACGTCCTACCTATTCAATCCACTGGGCTGATCTTCACGTCGCTCACTCTCGTTTTGTTTCACTGTCTCCACATTAGGTGATGCCACATCCTGCAACTTAAGAACAACTCGTTAAAGAACTAAGAAGAAATCAACAGGCTAGAAGGTTTGCAAGTTGGAAACATCTATAATTAATAACTCAAAGCTCAATAAGATGTGAAACTTGAACCCTGAATCATGGACTAACACTTTTTACTGATAGGAACTGATGTTCATAATAGTATTCTAGCCAACAAAAGAACAAAAAGTATTGGGTTCTCAAGAGGAAAAGTTATGCTGTTCCACCAACCTTCACTTTCTGTGGTGCAGCAGCAGTTGATGAACTCTCAGGAGTTGAAACCATAGGACCATTTCCAGCCTGGGTTTCAACAGATGGTTTTACATTGTTCCTAGAAGCTGCCTCCGGTTCCATAGTAGCACTTTCTACTGGTGCATCCTTTTCAATAAACTCTCGATATATGTAACTTCGAACCCGTGACGTCACCTCCACCAGAGCCTCTCGAGCGGCTTTGATCTCCCCAACTATCTACATGTAAGAAAATTGTGGATGAGAATGCTAGACTTGCATCAGTTTCATCATAAGCTCTTCTATGGAAATCTAGCAACCTATGCATAGAGGAATCTTTCACCAAAAATATTTCAAAGCAACAGGCATTTGAAAAGGACAAGCACCCGGGTAGATGCAAACAAATGCTACAAAAGAACATCTGCTTATAGATTTCTTACAAGGTTACGCACATATATAAAAGATGCAATCATATAAATACTGATCTTCAAAGAATCACAAGAATATAAAATACAAACCTGTACAATCTCGTCTGTCCCTGCTAACCCTGCAGGAAGTTCTTCTTTTGGTAGGATCTCTACATTTGCGCCACCTATTTTCCCCAGCTCAAGTAAAGGGCCAATTTCATCTGATTGCATAAGTAACCGAGTGGTAACAATATTTTCTTTTTCAGGAACAAGATCAACAATACGGGTTTGTATATGCAACAAAGCTTCTTGAGCAGGAAACAACTCATCATCAGGACCCTAAAAGATACACAGGTGAATCAGCTTCTAAGCCCTTATGAAAACCAGACAAGCTAAAAGCAAACTAGAAATGTTAAGATTAATGTATAAAGCTGGAAAATGGTATAAAATTGTATGGAGGAAGAGAATAGCAGAAGGACCCCACACCATGTATTTATTAACAGTAGGTAGGAGTCTTACCTCATCTGATGATATGATTATGATATGCTCATTTGAGCCAGCAACTGGATCGCAAACCTCAACATTAACGCCTATCTCACTTTGAAGCAAATCCAAAATCCCATCTGACTCCCCAAGAACAGTATCAACCTTATCAACAGGGCAAAATATGCGGAACACAAGATCCTCACCAGAGAAGGATTGAGCATTGTCAGCTACATTAGCAGGCCCAGGTTCAATGGCAAATCCAGATGAACGTGAGGAATAGTTGTTGCCCCTGGGACCACCAGAATACCTTGATCCAAAACTAGGCCCTTCCACAGATGATCTCCTTGGGGTACTGTTTGTGTGGAAATCATCATCAGCAGGGAAGAAACGCTCAGGTGAATGAAGTCGATTATGAAAATGGCTTCTATCACGATGTTGGCTCTCTCGCAAGCGAGATGAAATAATTGCTATAGCATTCTTCACAGCATTCATATCACCAACTACCTGTAATAGAAAAGAAATTCCATTGCAACATTACACGCCAACATGAAAAACTTATTCACAACCAAGTTGAATGTGGATATAACCAAAGAGGGGCATTAGATTAGTTGATTTCTGTTCTTCTTCATTTCTCATTCAGTAAGAAAGACTTTTGAAAACCAGATGAAACCTTGCATGAGTTGAATAATGAAAGTCACATGTAGCTTACACTTTCACGGTTCCACCAGAGAATGCAAACTAGAAGAGGTATGTATGCCCGCATTTTAGTACCAAAGCTTCAAAAATCTTCACCCAAACCAGAAAACTTGAACTAGAGAAATATTGCAAAAAGCAGTCAAAAGTCTCACAAGTAGAAAGTCAGATCATCTGATCATTTGTTACATAGATCACCAAGTTTAATAAATGTTATCAGATTATCAGCATTTAAATAGATTCTATACTTCATTATTGCATCCCTACAAAGTGAAATCCCTGAACAATGTTGAGATGCACTACACCTCATTATCATAAACCATTAGACCTACTGCATTAGGGTAACGTTCCTTGGTTTACAGGCCAATCATGCTCATCATACCACATGGTTACACCTTGACCTTTCAAATGTTCAATTTTCAATTCCAGATGCCATTCTTTAACATAGTCCTATGAATTCATGAAATAAAATCTCAGTTAAGGTTCTGTTTCTGGAGTCTTAGACCTCCATTTTTGCAACTAAGCCAATGCCACACCATGTTTGAACCATAGAGAATGTTGTCATGAGAACAAATACTCAAAGCTCCAGAGGAAAAGTAACAATGAAAACCTGAACAATCTCCTCCGACATTGCAACACAGCGTGGCAAAGTGTGATCTCTGGGTAAGATCCTAATATGGGTCTTAGTCTCAATCCTCATTTGCTCAATTATCTTCCCCCCTTTTCCCAGCAAACACCCCACATGCATGCGCGAAACCACCAGTCTCGTCACCACTCTATTGCCATTGCCGCCACCGCCACCTCCTCCCCGATTTCCATACTCGTCATTTTCATCCTCCCCAAAGCCCACATTATGCCCATATCCTCCCACCTCAGTCTCCAATATCCTGTCATGTATCAAAAACAACGCCTCCTGCGCAGGCGAGAAGGAAGGCATCCTCCCCTCCGGGTCCCGCCTCCTCGTATCGGAAATCTCGATAATCCTCTCCTCGTCCCCCGGCATCAGCTCGTGGACATTGATAAACGCCCCCGTGTGCTGCCTAATCGTCTTAATAATACTCCCCGATTTCCCAATCACGCCTCCCGCCTTTATGTCGTGGCACAAAATCCGGTAACTCGTCGTCACCATCAGGGAAGGGTCCTGCATTTTTCTTCCTCCTCCTCCTCCACCTCCACCGCCGCCGCCTCCTCCAGAGGCGGACCGCCTGTGGTAACTAGGGGCATAATGGTGACCTCCTCCGCCACCTCCGCCGTGTGAATTGTTGCCGTACCGCGGTTTGCTCCGCGTGTGTAGGGTTTCAGATTCATAGTCCTGGTCATAATAGTATCTCTTAGATCTCGATCTCTCCATATGCGATTCTTCTATTTCAAGAAAACGATGTTCCAGAAAAAAGGTGTCCAAAATCCCAATCCAAGATTCAGTTGAAAAATGTCGAGCAGAGGAAATTAGGGTTTAGATTCAAATCCCACAACTCCTTCCAACTTCTTCCCCAACTAAAAATTGCAAATGGCAAAGGTTTCACTTTCACCATTATTGTTGGGTTCTGAGCTCGGAAGAGCAGAGCCCATGATTCGGGATATTTGTGATCTGCAGAATTTGAATTTTACTGCGCTATATTTTTGCCTTTTTATCCGTAAAAAATTTATTGTCAGTGTGTGTACTGTGTGTAAATTTTGTAGCAGAATGTGAGTGCATCTGTTGTTGCCGTGGCCGCCTGTGTACTTAAGTACTACTCCTCGCCTCCTAACAATTCACAAACGCATCAAACAACACAAGACGTGGTAATGACACTTCGACTCGTGTCTCCCTGGTGCTTGCTCCCCACGGCGTCGTTTCAGACCTTCGAACTTTGGTATAATTATAGAAATATTTTTGTAATTTAAAAAAATACATATAATACTTCTGACATTAACTTTCATCTAATAAGTAAATCTTTCTATTTATCAAAATTCACAGACTTATCGAATATTAGGTAAAAAAGGAAAAGATTGCATAAAAAATTATATTTCTCCCCATTGACTTATTACTGATTTATTACAAATCATATTACTGAGTTGTGTTTGTACGTTTTATCATCTGGTAGTTAGATTAAGCTATTCAATTTTCAAATTATTAAAATTGTATAAATAAATTCAAAAAATATCAACATAAATTTAAATTATTACACCATGTTTAAATTCAGATTGTTATGTATTTACAATATATCTGATTTGCAAAATTTTAAATAAACTCAAAGCAATATCTGAATTATGATGAATCAAGAAATTATAATCAAAATTAATTAATTAACTAAGTAGCATTTAAAGACCAACAAGTAATGATCCATTAATATCCAACCATCACTTACCTTATAAGTTACAATCATTGAATTCCAATTGTTAATTGCTTGTGCCAAATAAATGCCAACCATTATTTTTAACAGATAATTACATATATGATTACGTCAATATCTTGATAAGTCGAGCAATATATTAATTCAATCAACACATCAAAATTAACATAATAAATAGTTAAATAAAAAAAACAATTTTGATGAGATTAAACATTGTAAATTATAACTATCAAGAGGCGACTCGATAGAATTTAATTCAAAAAATGAGCAAAATGACATACGAAACTAATGAGATTGAGAAGACGGTGAGTCCAAATTTTATGGATGTAGGTATTTAGTTAATTTTTAATACAATATGTCGTGTTCTTGGTTTGCTTTGAAATTTATTGGTTGATTTTAAAATATTAAGGTGGTGTATATTATTATTTGATTTGAAAATACTTATATATCTTTTTTAAAAATAATAAAAAAAATTAGAATATGCTTCGAGAAAAATGTTAAAAATTGAGACATCATATTTACGAGTTTGAATTATCTATAAATTTTTCTAATATATCAATTTTATTGTATTTTCAGCTAAATATAATATGCAATATTTTTTTTGAATTCAAAAATAAAAAAGATTTTATAATAAACCATAAAAGCTAACTGTTAATGTAATGTGTAGAAATTACAAAGGAAGGTCAACTTAATTAACTTTTGAAAAAAATTACAATAATCGCCTATGATATTCCATATAATTATAAATATTTTATAATATTTAATAAAATTATATAATTTTTGAATGTGAGCTTGAAATTTTCAACTTTGAATTACTATATTTCTTAAACGAATAGAATGAGATGGATGAAATAATTTTAAAAAATCTAAGAAACTTGCCCACTGAATCCATAATTGTTTTTCAGAAAATTCTTAAAAATAAATAAAATTATAATATATAATTCAAAATGGCATTTTGGTCGTATGTCATAAAAAAAATAAGTGAAAACCTGATCGAGATTAATGGATTGGGCTTGTTATTGGACGACCGTTAAAATTAAAAGATATTAGTAATTTTTCAAACAATAAATAGGTATTTATAATTATGTCAAATATGAGAGAGTTTGTTTAAATTTTTCGCCTTCTAACTCCGGACATGTTGGGCTGAGCAGTTCAGTAGTGATGACAGCCCAAATGAAGGCCCATTTTCCTTATAACTCCGAACAGTTTGGGCCCATTTTATATTTCCATTTTCTGGAAGAAGACCAGAAAATAAAAGAAAAAAGGAACAGACGGATAAAGTGGAGGTCGCTGCAATGGCTGCATTTTCTGCAACGTTGAATGGCTTATCGTGTTTTCGTTATTTACCTGTAGATATCTCTTTTTTGGTGTTATTTCTCTGTCACTTTATTCAAAATAAATGTTATTTTTCTATGTTTGATCGATTCGTTTGCAGAAAATGGAAGTGAAAGTTGAGAAGAAATGGCGGTTGGGTTGTGCTGTAAGGTCGCAGGTTAGGATTTTTTATTTTTTTGTAATATTTGTATGGTTTTTGTGTTATCTTGTTTAATTTTCATTGGCTATTTCTTTGACAGCGTAGTTCGAGTTCAGGGGATTCAGGACGGAGTCATAGGCGAGTGTGGAGGAGGAGGAAATTGGTATGATTTGTGAGCCCTAAATGCTTGTAATATAATGTTTTACCCTTCAATCAAATTTGCGTGTTAACTTTTTGCTATTTTGCGGTTTGGACATTTGCAATGCTTTTCTGCCGCCTTTTTGGATAAATAATGCGAGAGATGTTAGTGGCTGAAAGACGAAAGATTATATCCAGACTCCAGTATAGATTATGTTAATGGTTTCTATGGTGAAAGAGTGAATTCTGAAAAGTGTTAAAACTGACTTTATCTTTTGTTCTGGAGCTTGGAGAGAAGAGTGAAAACGTTAACTTGAGAAGCAAAATGCGATCATTTTCAGTTGGTGGATGATAAATTGTTATGGGGATAGATATTGTAGGCTGTGCATGACTTTTTGAGCTGACATTAATGGTTAATTTTGCTAAGCTTTTGTTATATGATTGTTTTGCTTTATGTTGCTTTTCATGTGCTCGGATTCGATTATTGATATGTCCTACGAAATGCGGATGATGCGAATATGTAGCCATATGGGCTTTAGACCTTAGTCAATACGTCGTTCAATATTATTCTCTTCTGGTGCTTAGTCCACTTGAAACTTTGATATTCTTGCGGCTTATACTACCTTTTACATTATAATATCTGTTTCCAGGCCAAGAAAGATGATATGTTGGACTACAGGATGGAAAGAATTCCATTTCTCGAGGAACAGGTGAGGAAGATAAGGGAGACGGGGGAGCTCCTGACCATGGACATCGAGAGGTTGCTGTTATCAGAAGATAATAGGTTTGGTTTTGTGAATGAAGTGGCTGCAGAGGCAAAGCAGTATGTCGAAAGCAACCGTGATGAGTATGGTGCAAAAAAGGCAATCTTTCATGTCCTCAGCAATCGTATGAATGATTCTGGATTTTATCGCCCTGAGGCATACATTGAAGATGATCCTTTCAAGCCGGGTCCTGGATACCTGAGACAACAGCTCTACGACGTCTGATCTAACCAGAAGGATACTACTTTCTTGTTTCGTTACATTCAGGTCAGTACCTGGGGACTAGCCATGGTCAGTCGAATTATTCTCATCAAAGTTTGCAAGTGCAATTGAAGAAGATCACCATGTTGTGTTGCAACACTAGTCGTTCTTTGCTCCGCTTTTGGCTTGGGAGAGATTAGAGTATAATATACAATTATGGTTTTTGCCTGAGCATATTGTATTGTAATAAACCCTCATTTCATGTTCTTGGATGCGCCTATGTTGTATAGATTCAAGAATTCACCCATAGAGACACACGCCTCTTGAGATCTGAAATCAATTTCCAGTGCTCTTGGCCTGGAATGTTATTATATTCGACTTTCTGCTGCCAATTTGGTGATTATATAAATCGTCCCCAGTAATCGGTCTTCCCTATGGTCTTCCAATTCCCCCATTTTTTGCTTTATTTAGGTTCAAAATACAACCACCAACTTAATCTAGGTATACGACAAAAGTCCCACAAGAGGGAAAAAAATAGAATTGGACCGTGGCATGAAGCATTGTTTTGCTGCCCATGTGCAGAAATGTGGTGGATGTGAAAGCCAAATGGAGTGACCATGAACGAAATCGTGCAAACTTTTGTTGTCTTTAAACTGCAACACATTGTTGACTTACTGTGTACATCCTTCTTGTCTTAGTGAAGAGGAAAAGTTGAGAAAGTTCATGACAAGGATGGCTCATCACATATTCCGCTTCAATCATGATTACTGTTCCCCATTAAACATAAAGATAAAGTAGAATCGACAACTAATGAATTTGTTCGTTAGGATACTACTGTTTTATATTTAGTAAATGTGTGTTCTTAGATATATGTCCCAAGGCCGACAGTTTGGCTAAGGTTAACCATGCAGCGACAAAGTTTTGTGTATGAATTAGACCAAACGTACAATCATTTGTAGTATCACTTGAGAAACGGGACTCCACTTTGCTTTCGTCGTGATCACATATCCAACCGGCAGCACGATAATTCAATGATTAAGTCTCTAACGAGTTCGGACCTGTTTTATGTGGGCGTATGATGTATTGGTGGGTCAGATTTTGTAGCGGTCAGAGTTCCGACTTACTTCGAACGGACACATTGAATTTAACCAGACTACTTATACTGTTGCACATTGTAGTGGGTAGGAATTTAGGTCATATCCTCATATAGGATTTGTATAAAATGACCTTTTAGCTTACTGAAATTTCAGTCTTGTAGCACTATCTATCTATCTATATATATATAAATATTAATATGATATGCAAGAACTGTGTTGTGTAAAGATTTTCAAAATGTCAAAAAGATCTCAACAGTGCTTAAGTAGGTTTAGACCAAACAAAACTGGTGGACAAGTTGATCTGATCGTAGCTTTATGCTATGAGGAATTGATTGATTGATAAGCAAAAAGATGGATCGGCTGCACTCAAGTGGGATCTGAATGATACTATTAGCAGCAGATCAGTCCACATACATCTGATGTTAATATGAACCATCTGATGTTTTCTGGACCTATACATCACCAACACTGAAATTCTTCTTGCGAGGGTGTTGGTTCTCACACAGTTGCTAGCTGCATGATTGCTGAATACATGTATTTCGTTTACGACAAAGAAAATTTTATTACTTATAACATATAATATGTGATAGAGTAAGCAGTAGCAGAAAGTTGACAACATAAGAGCATCTGAACCGCCAGGGCTTTTAATACAACATTAGCAACATAGATAATTGTAACGTTATTGATAGAAAACTCATAGTAATAAACTACTATAAGATTAACATATGTAGTCCAAAAAGTATATAACTCATAGAATGCTATAAAATAATAATAGAATCATGGATTTCTGCTGCCACCTCCTCCTCTCCTCCCCCTCGGGTCGTGCTTCGGGTTGGGGCCGGCATAGTCATAATCTAACACCGCGTCCAATCCAAGAAGCTTTCTTGAATTTGCCCTGATCACACATCCCACCTGGGAAAACATGCATTGAATGTTAGCTGAATCGATGTTTTGTTTTTCATGTTGCAACAAAATTGTGATGTTTAGACGTCTTATGATGTTATTTTTACATTATGTTTGTAATATTATTACAAGAGAATTACTACAAAGCTACTATATTAGTATTGTTGCATGGTGCCATATACAATGTAGTTTTTTCCGGTCGGAAAAACATGACTAATGCATATGTTATTACCTTGTGAAGCGAGTGGAGAGGGATTGTCCCAATGCCTGAGGCCTCAATCATTCCTACAAAGAGAAAAGCAAGTAACTATGATGAGAAGTGATCCATTACAGCTTCTAAGATGGGATTCAGCTTAAAATAATCACCTGCAGATATGAGCATCATGAATAGCAAGAGGGAGATTGCAAGAGAGGCCTTTGCCCTTGGATTCATAGCTGTTTGTGGTGTAATCAGCTTAAAATAAGCTGAAAGTTCAAACTATGGTTTAGGAGGGAAGGAATGGAGGAGAATACAGCTTTTTATAAGCAGAAGTGGCCATGAAAGGTGTTTGCCTCTAGTGCTACCCACCCACCCACCACCCACCCAATACCCTGCTACAATGATGATGAAATGCATTACCAACATGCAAGTCAACTTCACAAATATGCATGTTACATCACCCAAAATTCTAACACAAATAAGATATAGTCGATCTGAAGTAATTATATAACAAATATAATACATTTATCATGTGATTAGTGTATAATTTAAGACGATAAATGTGCTATACAAATGACTTGATTTGATCATATCTGATTTGTATAAAAAAATTCGGTTATATCAAAGTATAGAAGCCCACATCAACACACACACATGTGTGTGTGTGTGTTTATGCATGTGGACACAAACTTTGTTCAGAAACCCCCCTTTGCATCGCTTAAATTAATCACTTTTGACAATTCTTGTATGGGATAATTACACTCCAATTTTTTTAAGTTTTGTATAATTATACTTAAACCTCTTGTAGTTTAGGAAATTACACTAACACTTATAAGGCTTGCTTCCGTCTAACAAATAAGTTCTTCTATTAGTCAACACTTAACTGAATTTGTTGATATTAACGAAAAAAAAAACACTCAATGAAAATTAATATTTACCCTCGATTGACTTATTACTGGTTTATTGCACAGGTACAAAAAAAATTTCAAGTAAACTACCCTTATAACGGTGAAAATATACCTCCTCACGTGTATTAAGACGTCCAAGGGTAATTTGATCATACAAAAATTTATCTAACCTACAATAAATCAGTAATAAGTCAATCGAGGGTAAATATAAATTTTTCTTCAATTTTTTTGTTAATATTAGTAAATAGGGTGAATTTTGACTAACGAATAGACTTATTTATTAAACAGAGCAAACCTCAAGAGTGCTAAATATAATTTTTTAAATCATAAGATGTTTACGTATAATTACACTAAATCTAAAAAAGAAAGGAATGAATTATCCTTCTTTTATTGGGATTAAGTTTTGAGTTCAGAGAGGTCACACACTTTTCATAAGTCAATCTGCTTTTCTCCCATTTTTTCCCCTAAATTGTACCAAGTGCCCAAAATAGGTGTACCTAAAGATCATCAAACTTATAATGCCACAATGCTATATTCTTCTTTTCTTTAAATTTACAAAGACTAAGTGCAAATGTTATTATACCACTATGCATAGTTTGACTCAAATATTAATATTTTTCCATCAGTTTTATAATATTTTATAGATATTTTTAAATTCAAATTTAAGATTAAGACGGTGCTTCGGTGAGCTTACAACCTCTTAAAAAAATTCATATAAAATGTCGAAAAATATTTGAAAGAATTTAAAATTCAGAGGAATTCATTATAATTTACCTTATTTTGAATAATGAAAGAAGCTATTGATGAGTATTTTGGAGAACTGTTGCTACAAATTGACTTATCAATGGCACCAAACTCCAACTTCACACCAATGTTGCCTTTTCATCCTCATTTTTTCAGCTTTCATCACCTCTCTCTCTCTCTCTCTCTCTCTCTCTCTCTCTCTCTCTCTCTCTCTCTCTCTCTCTCTCTCTCTCTCTCTCTCAAATCAATTCACAATGCCCTAAAATGTGAGGGGTTGAAAATTTTTTCAGACCCCCATTATTGGGAGCACTAACAAAAGCCTACACACACACACACACAATTATTCTATCACAAATTTACCTATTTTTGCTATCATTCTGTTTGTTAATTCATTATTATTAATATGAAAAATGTATCTCATGATGCTTCTTTTTCTTTGTGAAAATTTTATGTAATTACAAGACAAGAACCTCATAATATCTTGAGGTTGTTTGGCGACAGGAAAAAAGCAGACTATGAATACTACTATATATATATATATATGTAAAAGGTGAATAGCAATTTATTCTTGTGTGACATTGAAACTTAATAAATTATTTCCTGAGAAATAAATAACAATTCATCCATATATATTTAAAAAAATGAAACAATTTACCTCCCTACATAAAAAAGCAAATTGCTTTAATTTTTTAAAACATAAAGAAATAAATTATTATATTTTGATAAGAAACATAAAGATAAGGTATTATTTTATTTTTTATAAGAGATTGTTTGCCTATTTTTATAACACAAATAGTTAGATTATAATTTACCCTATTTAAAATACTGAGCCTCATAATTACAGTTGGTGACAACAAAATCCATATGATTCAGAGCAGAACGGGATTTTGCTGTCATGAAAAGGTGTGATGAGGGACAGAAGCTGTAGGATTATGAATTATTATTATTAGTCCCAAAAATCTTAGTATAGTGTTTTTTTACCATCATTTGTATTGTTGTACCCACTCTCTCAAGTCTCAACTTCTTATTATTATTAATGTATTATTTTATAGTATGTATTTAATAGTAGTGATTGGTGGTGGAAATTGAGAAAAGTCTGAAATACGTTAAAAATCGTTATCGTGGAATGGATGGCAGATGCGACTATACAATGGGAAATAGTGGAAGTGAAAAGATGGATGCAACCAAGACACAGTTGCAATAAGGATTTGACATTTGCACTGCAAATCTGCAATAGCAGTTGAGTTCACTAACTTACTACTGTTCGGATGTGGAGCAATCTATTCACTCGTAATGCAGAACCCCCTCCCTAGATTTTCGATTGCAGATCATTTTCATATTCTACTCCATTCAATACACACACCATGTATATAAAATTAATATTACGTATTTTTATTTGTAAAAAAATTTATACACACGACTTGTGTATGCTGAAAAGAATAAAAGATGAAATATTTACAATAGAAAATTTGATCCATCCTAATACGGGTAAATATACATATATATATATATATATATATACATCTCTAACAAGCAGATGACCTTAGAACGAGAAAAAACTGGATTTGTGAACATGTGCCTGGAAAATAATCTAGAGAAATAAACTCATGAACATAGATCTAAACAACCAGTACCCTGAATCTTACATATTCGACTTCTATCCCTATAATTTGAAGATTGAATCTCCAGGAAATAGGATTTTGGAAAGTAGAATAAGTCATAACTCAGAAATAAGAGTACCGGCCAAACTAAGAAAACAAAGAGAAAATGACAGGAAATACACAAAAAGGAAGAAGAATTAAGCCACAATGTATAAACAAAATTTTACAGTGAAACGAAGAAAAATGTATACCATGATACAAAGAGGAGAGAAAGCGCATATATATATATATGAATACCGCAAGGCCACAAATGAATTGGCTCG